>NW_010428761.1:57810-77026 GCF_000710305.1 Buceros rhinoceros silvestris | reverse complement strand
TAGGGAAAACTCTCTCTTTCACAAACATGTACAAGCAAACTGGCACTGCAAGAAAAATTCCTTTCTTCATCTAAGCAATGAGGCTAGTACAGTCCCTGTTCTTGCACCACAAAATAGATCACCACAATACTACACGACTGATTGGATGGGATGTGTTGAATATGTATTTTCCAGTGGTTTAGTTGAGCTTCTCTGGCAGTCTCTTCGGTGGTATTTCCCTCTGCTCTCAGAAGCTGAGGAGGAGAGAAGCTGGAATGAAGCTGTGACTGCTGTGTACAGTAAACCAGCCGTCGTATGTTGACATTGCAAGTAGGGTGTTTGACCAAAAGGTCTAGGTTTATAATGAGGGCAGGTTTGTTTAGACTTCCTATTATCCTCCTCACATTTGTTGCACCTGGTGGTGTGCATGGGGTGGGGACAGAAGTTTTGGGAGGGTTTTTTGTGGTTGTTTTTTTTCTTTCTTTCTTTTTTCCCCTGAGCCTTAGTGTGGCTTGCATAATTTATAATTGTTTATGCTACTACTGAGTTCCTTGATTTGTGGCCCAGTCGTAAATGGCCTGGAAGCTGCTTATGAGATGGACATTTGTTCAGAGATTTTTTTACATGCATCCTGCCAATTCTTATTTTGCATGACAGTCAACTATCTGATCACAGATGGTCTGAAAAATGATACATTTGGCTCTTTGCAATTATCGCCTTCTTTCCATTTAACCTTTCCTCCTATTGTCATTAAAAAATATGAATAATTATGCAAACTGCTTCCTTTAGCTTATGTGAAAATCCCAGACTAACTAAAGCAAAAATTCCAGAAGCATTTTTGCAGTGTTCTGTTTCTAGCTGTACTTTGCCGTAAACTTATTTTAAACTTTCCTTTATGGCAGGGCAGACTTTAAAATACTCTTAAAGGTTTGAAAGCTTACATTAAATAGTTCTTGAAAAGACTCTGAGCATTTTGCAAAAAAGATACTGCTGATTGAGCAGGTTGAGAGTATAGACAATGTTTAATTAAAGAAGTTAACTAAACTAGAAATCACTTGAAATGCAGAAATAATACATCAGCATGTAAAAATTGCTTATATGATCCCTGAATACTAAGAAACATAGCAGGAACACAGGCAAACACACTTGGCTGATGTGCAAATTGAAAGAACTATCAGCTGCAGTGTTGCCATTCTTGTCATTGTTCTTGGAAGATAATTCAAACATTACTTCAGTAAAAAAAAAAAGGTGTCTAAGGTGGACTAAAGCAGTCACAAATAAAATTACTAAGATAGGTTATTCAAAAAGGCTTTTCTTCTTTGTCAATTGTTGCCTGTAGTTCTTTTACATAAATAAGTCACAGGAAAAAACTCTGCTGTCACATTGAACATCCTTCATGATATTCTGCAATCTGTAAACACAACTGGCAACAACAGCCTTTGAAATTCTGGATCTGTTCTTTTCTAGAGATATCTATAAACAAAGGCATGATATTTGGATGGTTTCACCCAAGACTTCACTAGAAAAACTTTTTTATATATGCATGCGCGTACGCACACCTCTTGCATGCAAACAAATATGATTTTGAACATGTGTACAGGTACACCTAAATTTAGTATTAGATTTTGGTGATGACATTAACTCCTTGTTGGCTCTCTTTGCTGTTGCTGACAGAAGAAAAGAACAGGATGTCGTCCAGTGGTAATAGAGTCACTGCTACTTGTGGACAATAGGTCCTACGGATACCCATTCCCTGTGTTATTTCAGCATATGTAAATGCTACTGCATGAACATGCTTTTTTCTCTGTTTAGTAGAGAAATAACCATGCCAAAAATAAAAATGCAATGCTGTATTGCTGCTGAATTTTAGCTAAAAAAAAAAATCAGACACTTTGATATTTTTTACTTCTGTAATGAGTTAGGGATTTTCAATAACAAATTCTGTAAGTCGTAACTCCAAGTCTGTTTGCAGTGCTCAGCAATTTTTAAATGTTTTCTTCCACATGTGAGACTCTGATATGGTCTCCTGAGAGAATATCTCCAGTAAAAGAACGTAAGTCCGAAGAATGTGTATATCTATAGCATGAACCCTGTTTTTAAGGATTTTTAAAGTCCAAATTTTCAAATTTGAACAGTTCTTTGAGTTTAAAGGAGTATTTTCATTCATTGCAGTACTCATGTTTTAACCATATAATCTCATAGTTTATCATAATTCTCAGAACAACCTTAATATTAATGTTAGGAGTTAGAATAGTATCTTGATTTTAAGCATGTTCTTTAGCCACTTACCCTTTTTTCCCATCCATTAAGCTAAAATTATATCACTGGATTGATGTATTTTTAGACTTCTGGATTTAGTTCAAGTTTACAGCCTAATCATGACATAACTGCTTTATCTCAACATTGTCTTTAAATTTGTCTGATTAGAAAAAGCCTTTATAAAGCAAGAGACATATAAAAATAGTTGTCCAACCTTTCCCTTAAATATTTTGCAGAAATTAAACACAGTCACTGTAGCTCTATCTGTGTTACGCTATTGTATATCAGCTGGTGCATGTGAATCCATGGGATTTACCTTACTAAGACTATAATCCCTTGACTTGATTTGATAGTTAGATTGTATTTGTGGTGGAGGCTTTAGGCAGAAGAATCAAATACATCCTCGGAATTATTTCTGACGTGGGTGGTTACCACAGGGATTTTCAGTGGCATATTTCTTAGAACAAAATGATTTCATATCTCCCAAGGACCCATGAAAGTGAACTTAAAAGCATGAAATACATTGGACACTTGATTTCTTCTGCTTTTAATAGTCACTTCTTCTGATGCTGTATGAGTTAATAACCCTTTGTGAAGCAAACTCAAACCCTGGCATAGTGAACAATTAACTATGCCTCTTACTTAAACTAGAGCCCTTATATCATGGCTAGACTTGATAGCTCCTACTTTCAAGCCTCTGACTGCTCACAGGACCTGCTCCATTATAAATCTGAATGTGCACATTTTATAATTAAAAAGAAGGGGGGGGAGAACTGTATTACTGATGAAATACATTCTGCTGTGTGCAGTGAGTGCGAGTTCATCTTTATGCTTTTTCTCATCTCTGTGAATACGGTCTTCTTTTCCACCTTCTCCGTTCTTCAGCCTGCTAGTGTACAGCAGCATATTATAATTAAAGGAATTAAAGAGGGCAGAATCATTGGCAGTTTAGATATCTTATCAGTATTAGGCTACTTGCTCTCTGACACATTTCTGTGAAAATGTGGAAACCAAATTACTTTCTTGAGAATGTGTGACCAACAAAGAAGTTTGGCCAGTCAAACTTCTTTAGTTATCTCAAGTAAAACTTTTTAGAATTAGGGTTTTCTCTGCCGCATATATATTGGGAAGGCTTTTCTTTTGTGCTGCAAATACTGGAGAGACTTTTTCAGTTTTAATCTGTGGATGAAAACTGCTCTGATCCAAGCCTGGGGCTTGTATTTATTCTTTATCCAGGTCAGAAAGTAACACTAATGCTTGCCAAGCCTTAGCTTTCAGGATTTGAGCCAGGCTGAACCATGAAACTGGCAAACAACTCATGAGCATGTTTATCAGAAGGAAAGAAAAAGCCCAAACCCCACAAGACAGAAAACTACATTTGACACTTCTTTAGATTATTTGTCATCTGTCTCTTGAACCATTAATGTTTCCCTTCCATCTCCCTGGCACTTGCTGAAGTCACTCTTCATAACTTCGGACAACTTACCCCTAAATATTGTGAACAGAATTCTTTGTATATGTAGGTGAACCCTTAAAAATAGATGAATCGTCAAAACATTTGACAGATTAATTACTGTGGTCAGGAATTGCGTGCTGCTGTATTAATGCAGCCAAATGAAATGGAGAGAATACAGTCTAGTTCCTGTGACTAGACTGAGAGATTTTGACATCTTAAGTGAAATAGAAAAGCAAATGTGGATCATTTAGTATCTTTAACATACCCACTGCAGAGTTTAACATAATACAAGTGTTCCTCTTGGGTGAGGTGAATTTTAAAGAGGAAATAATGTAAATTGCTGATAGAGTCTGATTTTTTCAGTAGAACAAGAAAAAGCAGGACAGGATTTTTTTTATGGGGACTTCTTGGTAGCTTTTGAGGGGAGGGTCAGTTCTCTGTCTCACATTGACATGTGATGAGTTCTTCGGATCTGGTCATGAGTGCAGCAAATCCAAAGGTGGACACACCGTCACATCCACCTGCAGTCTTTGATTACCTGTGGATTTTTGCTTTATAAATTAGCTAGGTAAGGATGTCTACACTGAAAAGTGCTTTAGACTTCCACATAAAATGGTTTCTGTGTACAAGGTATTGACATCATTTAATCTGTTTTTGTCCACAAGTGTTGAGATTTATATCTATTCAGCACCTTTTTAAAAAATCTTTGGTGGTAGTGGAAGCTATAAATATATTAGTTTTTATTACAGTGCACATAAAAACACCCGAAAGTGAAACTGGACTTTGCATAACATAATCTGAAGACAGGTACATGAACAATATGATTAAATTATATTGAAAGAAATAATTCACTCAAACTAGCAATGCTGGCAGGTTAACATTGTGTTTGACAGCATGTGGTAACAGCTCTGCATCACCATTATGTGAAGAAACTATTTCTGAAAGCAGCATATAGTAATCTCAACAGATAGTGGGGAAAAACGCCACTTCAAAGTAGCTTCACTGAAGCAGCTGCCCACTAAGATGATTAATGATTAGAAATACTGATGATATTTCAAATGTAGAAACACCACTTCCTTCAGAAGGCAAACAGATATTCACCGTGGAGTGTTTCGGGTTATTTCACCATGAAGTCTGGAATCGGGCAGTTCTAGCCAGAATCCTAATTAAAACATTGCAAAGGTTGGCATCCTGCTAGATGGGCCCCTTTACCTCTCTCCTCTCCTGGAACCACGGTCAAGATGAACTCAGAAGTAATCATGCTTACTTCCCCCTGATTTAAGTGTACTGCTATGTGTGGTTAGCCCCCCAACCAGTCAATGCCAAGGATAACACACTCTAAGAAGGACAGCTTCAAAACTGCCCCTTTTAAAGGTTCTTTCTGCAAGCTAGATGAAATTTCATCAAGGGTTGGGGAAGAGTGGCTGGAAAACTGCCCAGCAGAAAAGAACCTGGGGGTGTTGGTTGACAGCCAACTACATATGGGCCAGCAGTGTGCCCAGGTGGCCAAAAAGGCCAACAGCATCCTGTATCTGTCAGAAACAGTGTGGCCAGCAGGAGGAGGGGAGTGATTGCCTTCCTGTACTAGGCACTAGTGAGGCCACACCTTGAGTACTGTCCAGTTTTGGGCCCTCACTACAAGAAGGACATTGAGATGCTGGGCTGTGTACAGGGAAGGGCAACAAAGCTGGTGAAGGGTCTAGACCACAAGAGTTATGAGGAGCAGTTGAGGGCACTGGGCTTATTTAGCCTGGAGAAAAGGAGGCAGAGGGGAGACCTTATTGCTCTCTATGACCACCTGATAGGAGGTTGTAGTGAGGTGGGGTTGGTCTTTTCTCCCAAGTAAGAATTGATAGGGTGCTCTCTGAGATATGTCTTGGAGGTGTGATGAAACCCTTGTTCCTTGCAGATCAACATCTGACCTGAAGCCTTGGCTCCCAATTCTAGTCTGTGGGTCAGCACCCTTCCTTTTAGCAGCCTACAGGGGTTAAACCCATGTTGTGCACTGGGCTCTTTGAAATATTCATAAAGAAATATGGAACAGTTTGAGTTGTCATGATGGCTCAGGTTATTGTTTAGAGTTACATTAGGAGAGGATTAGGTGGACAGAAAGAGGGAGAAGGAAATAAGGAGCAGGACTAAAGCTTATGTATTAGAAGGAATTTGCAATGTGAAAAGTACAGGGACCACTGATGTCACTATCAAAGTTCTTTGATGCCTACTTGGATAGATTCTTCGGTGGTTTCATTAGATCTTAGTCTGTGGTCCCTTCCCCTTTGCAGTTTCTGTCCCAAAGTCCACATGGATTTGAAAGTCATGAGGAGCAAAACCAGTGCTAGCCAAGGACTTGTCCTTGCATATTCTGCTTGTATATTAATGCAACTGTGGCAATAAGTTTTTACTGGGGTTTTTTTTAGTGTTTTGTTTAGACCTTTTCTATCAAATTTGCAAGACCAAAAAATAACAGTGATTATTGATCTTGCCTGTTTGCAGATGACATTTTTAATATTTTTTCTGATCTTTGTAAGATCCAGAAATTAATAGCACTCTTCTGTGCAATTTGAATGCTCTTGGGTAGATCTTCTCTTACATAATTTCTCTTTCTGGTTTATGAGAAGATCTATTCAGCAGCTGTAAGAACTACTGAGATTTCTTTTGCTTTCACCTTCAATATTCACTAACTTTTCTTTAGGTTAATAATATGACATACTATCAGGAATTACACAATCCAGTGCTTTAAATGGTAGCATTTTACTGTTCCTGAAATTCCTAAATTACTGAGTGATCTCCCTGTCCTTCTCTCAACCCGTGAGCCTTTCTGTGTGCCAGGTGCTCACCAAAGCTGCTTTATCGCTTCCCTCCTCCACTGGACAGGGGAGAGAAAACAGAACAAAAGGCTCGCGGGTTGAGAGAAGGATGGGGAGATCACTCAGTAATAACCATCATGGGCAAAGAGACGACTCAGGGGAGTTAGTTACATTTATTACCAATCAAATCAGATTAGGATAATAAGAAAATAAGAGTAAAATCACCTTCCCCCCACCCCTCCCTTCTTCCCAGACTTAACTTGACTCCCAGTTTTCTCTATCTCCTCTCCTGCCAGCAGTACAGGGGCATGGGGAATGGGGATTGTGGTCAGTTCATCACACGATGTCTTCCCTCCTCCTTCCTGCTGGGGGGAGAACTCCTCACACTCTTCCCCTGCTACAGCGTGGGGTCCTCCAACAGGTTATAGTTCTTCAGGAACTGCTCCAGCATGGTTCCCTTCTACAGGGTGCAGTCCTTAAGGAACAGACTACTCCAGCATGGGCTTTCCATAGGGTCACAGCCTCCTTCGGGCATCCACCTGCTCTGGTGTGGGGTCCTTCATGGGCTGAAGGTTTATACTTGCTCCTCCATGGACCTCCGTGGGCTGCAGAGGGACAACTTGCCCCACCGTGGTCTTCACCATGGGCTGCAGGGGAACCTCTGCTCTGGTGGCTGGAGCACCTCCCTGCTTCCTTCACTGACCTTGGTATAGCTCACTCTTTCACCTGTTCTCACTCCTCTCTCTGGCTGCTGTTGCATAGCAAGTTTTTACCTACATCTTAAATATGTTATCACAGAGGTGCTGCCATTGTTGCTGATTGACTCCCCCTTGGCCAGCAGCAGCTCCGTCTTGGAACTAGCTGGCATTGGCTATATCAGACATGGGGGAGTCTTCTAGCAGCTTCTCACAGAAGCCACTGCTGTAGCCCTCCCACTACCAAAACCTTGCCATGCAAATGGAGACGTGCAATTCCTTCTGCAGTGTAAGTTTATCACTGGATCTAGCTGAGATGGAGTTAGTTTTCCCCATAGCAGCTCTCACAGCGCTGTGCTTTGTATTGATAGCTAGAAAGGTGTTTGTAGCCAGTGTTTTGGCTACTGCTGAGCAGTGCTGGCACAGCAAGCAAGGCTGTTTCTCCAACATTCACCCCCACCAGCAGGTTGGGGGTGAGCAAGATCTTGGGAGGAGACACAGCCAGGACATCTGACCCAAACTGACCAAGGTATATTCCATACCAATGATGTCTGCTCAGCAACAGAAGCTGAGAGAAGGGAGTAGGAGATGTGGCATTTACAATGTTTGTCTTCTGGAGCAACTGCTGTGTGTACTGAAGCCCTATTTTGCAGGAAGTGACTGGATACTGCCTGCTTTCTCTTGCTTCCATTGCTTTTGCTTTATTAAACTGCCTTTATCTTGATCCATGAGTATTTTCCATCTTATTTCCTAGCCCCGCTCTCCTGCTGAGAAGGGAAGTGACAGAGCAGTTCGGTGGGCAACAGGTGTGCAGCGAACTTCTGCAGATGTCTATGCATCTGTCAGTGATGACTTGCACACCTGCATCTTCATGAGGGAGACATCTTCATCTTCATCTCTGTTGTAGTGCAGGTTTTCAGCATTGCCTAGAACATTGTCATCACTTTTTTAAGTGGGAGTATAGTCAATTCTTTTGTCCTGAGCTGCTCCATATTCCTTTCATGTCTATGCAGAGGCATTTACTTGGAAGCAGCACGGCTGATTGTAGAAAAGCAAGAGAGGTTTCTTTTTCTGAACACTACAAGTCCCAGTAGCTTTGTCCTGCTCAAGTCTCAGTTGCCTCAGGAAGGTCCAAGGATTCCACATATTATTCTTCATTAAATCTACCTGAAGTCTACTGTTAGTAAAAAAAAATATTCCTGAGGAAAAACCTTGAGGTAAAGCTAGACATCCAAATAGAAGTACACTAAGCCATTATACAGTGAATAATGGCTGTTCCACTCTGTTCCATTTCCACAAGAAATTGGCATAAACATGATTTTCTTCAAAGTCATTCTGCAGATTTAAGTCTTGGAGAATGGGTGTTGTTTGAGGGTTTTTTGATTGTTTTGCTTCTATAAAGAACATTAAATTACAAATGTTTTGTGAAGAAATAAGGAAATACATCCTAGCTTTCTGAGTTGTTTGGTATTTAAAAACAAGGTCAGAATTAAGTTAATAGATTTCCAGTTTTATTTTGAAAAAAAAAAGACTTTATTTTACTGATTTAGTTATTTATTTGAAGTCTTGTACCTGATGACATACAATGAATCCCTCGCTTGAAGTTAAATTCATATGTGCAACTATGTTCTGCTGATTTCTTTTCTTAGAAAGCTGGACATCTCCATTTATAGGTTTGTGCCTTCAACATTAAGCACTGATTATATAGATGTAAATGAAGATGTTGCAACAAGCTAGTTACTGCTTAAAAATTGATGAAATTCTGAGGACCATAGACGTTTGCTGAACTGATCGCTGCAAGTTTTCCTTTTCCTTTCCTTTATTCTTTTCCTTTCCTTCTTCTGTTCTTTTTACTGCAGACTGGAATCTGTTTCTGTAGGCTCCTTTCTGTTTTCCTTCTAGCTTACTGAAATTTCTTTTCCTTAATGTTACTTTGATAAAGACTCCACTGCTTTAATACATAATTTTCATTGCTAGTTTCATTGCTGCAGTTAAATGGCTAATTGAACAGTTTATAATGTGTATGCTTAATTGCTTCTTCAAGAGGTTAACTGTGAAAGGCACAGAAAATTAACATGAAAAATGTTGCCTATATTACCATTTACTGAGGAAAGCCTTAGAGATTTTGTGTACTTTGCTGCTTATGGGTGATGAAACTCCTGAAGATGTTTTAATATGGCACTTCCTTCGATATTGAATCCTAGATGTCAACTATAGTGTAATATGCCATAGTTTAAAAACTTCCATGAAATATAAACATAGAAAATTCGTTAGGGGTTTGGGGTCCAACTTGCAGTAAAAGATGAAAGACTGCAGTTAAGCTTTTCTTTTCCTGCTTATCTTTTGAGAAATGTAGAGCAGCAATTTGGATTTTTTTGATTGTCGTTATCAAAAATAGAGCAAAATAAATAGTAGTCTCTAACAATACCTTCAGTGGGTTTCTCACACAATAAATAGAAGTTTATCTGCCTTTGCTATTTATAGTAATAGATGGGCTTTAGAACAGATTTGTCACAAAAAGTAGTAAAGTGCTGGTCATAGAGAAGGATGTTTCCAGTTGTCCCCTGGATGCTGCACCAAGTGAAATGGAAAGTAGCACAGATCAAATCTAACAGAAACTTAGAAAAATGTAAACTTCTCAAGTGTATCTTCTGATTTACCAATTTTTTACAGAAATTGTGGTTTTAATGTAATAATTTTATTACTATTAAAATAATGTAATAATTTTATTATCGAGTTGTATTTATGATAGAGCTACAGCAGAATGAGCAGAGGAAGATGCAATAATGTGAATGTAGGAAGAAACTTTCTTGTTTGTTTTTAAAACTATTTTTTTACAAGTAAATATTGCAGTCCAAAAAAAAAAAAAAGTTATCTTTACAATATGAGTGGGGGAAATGCTGGTGTCAGCAAATCTTTGTTTTCAGGCAGGTGGGGTTGTAAATGTGTTTTTTGTATACCTTTCCATTTTCTTGCCACCCCAGTGGAAAAAAAACCCAAATAGCTTATTTGAACAGTCTCTGTTGACTAGTAGAGCCTGTAATGTACTGCTCTTACAAAGGAACATTTCTTGTGTTGAACTTCTTCTCCTCTGTGTTTAAACTACTGCTCTCCCCTATTTCTTTACCACTTCTGAAATTTACCTCTTTCCCCTTTCTAAATCATACTCGCTTCCTTCTATAATCTGCTTGTTTACAGGCCCTGTACATTTTTGGTCTGGTCCTGTTTTTTTACTTTTTCTTCCACGCTGGAGGGAGACCTTGATGCCAATCATGAAGGCAAATACTCTTAACCTCTCTAAAAGTGAATGCTGAGGTGTCTGTATTAGTCATGATGGTTAAGGCTATATTCTACTCATCTTACAGAATTTCAGCAATTTAAATGGTTGTATTTGAAAGCCTGTATAGGTGTCTTGTCTTTTACTACATGTAGATGTTTTATGAGCTTTCAGTTTGCCAAAGTTATTTGTACCATATTTGAATTTTTGCTTCCTTCATTAAATTCAATCTGTGGGTTTTTTTCACACAGGATATAACAATTCCGAACGCATGTGTGACAAGGAGTTCATAATACGCAGAGCAGCCACGAATCGTGTCCTAAATGTCTTGCGCCACTGGGTCTCCAAGCATTCTCAGGTATTCTCCTGTTGCATCCTTCTCTCCATCTGCAACATGTCTATGTTCTCCCCATAAAATATTTTTAGGTAGTGTTGCTGTATGGTGTTGCAGAGATCAAACAGCCTGAAAAGTCAGTGCTGTAAAGACAGAATGGAAAATTAGCTTGTAAAAACACACTGTTAAGCAAGTGAAGAATCCTTCAGCTAGCCTTGCAGAGTTCTCCTGAAAACAGCCAGTCACAACACTATTCCTGGTAACTTTGTGTGTGACTGCTTTACTGTTGTAAAGTGTGTTGAAATGCACAATGAGGAGGTAGGATTGCTCTTCCAGATTGCCAGCATTCGTGCTACAAGCAGCTTGGTTCAGTTACTTTGACTGTGTTAAAATACTTGTGTTTGGACAGAAGTATTTATTAGTGGTGAATTGTGTATGGAAAGAGTCACCAGTCCTTCATGTTGAACCCTCTGCAACCGTGACAGGACTGTGGGTCTGATGCATAATCATAAAACTGTTTTGAGAGAGGAGGAAAAAAAAAAGAATTCTGAGTAGCTAGTAGAATTTCATAGGTAGAAGCATTTTTTAAGCTGTCAAGTGAGACAGACATTGGAAGATTTTGGCATGCATGTAGAAGACTACCAGGAAAATTATTGAAAGAAATAAAGGAGGGAAGGAAAGAACAAACAGAGGAAAGAGGGAAGGAGGGAGGGAAAGGTGGTGTATTTATTTAAGATCAGGTTGTATTTATCACTGTCCTATTCTGATTTGATTAGTGGATTGGTAGTGAATTTAAGTTAAGAGTGACAGCACTTAAGAAGCAAATGAAAGATTTTTGTAAGCCTTAGATAGCTGGTATTTCGTGGAGTTTATAGGCTGCTTTGTCACTACATGCTAATAATCAAGAACACTTGACCTAAAAAGGGTTTATTGCACAGCTAACTGCAGCAATGTCAAACTGTCCTATATCAAACTCAATTCCCTTTTTCCAGGTAAGGTGGCTAATTTTAATAGAGGCCAAGTTTGCTAGAGAATGAAGTCAGTAGAGAATGATTAAGTGGGAAAATTGGTTGTGTTTGAAAAGCTGAACAGCCCAGAAGAGATCAATAGAACCTCTCTTGGTATAATGGGAATGAGTAACCATGCCAAGTTACGGAAACAACCTATGTACACCAAGTTTTCTTTGACTACCTGTTAAATGAAAATCATTGCATGGCAGAATCTTGCGCTGTAACGGGAATGGCACAAGTCAGTTATTACTGTTCTGTGTTGTGATAGAGTACTGTACATGCTCACCATGTCCCTGCCGCAGTTCATACTAACTGCTATGAGCTGAGTTGACCCTCTATACTAATTAAAAGATGGTTAATTAATGTGCTTGTGAAAATGTTGGGAGTCATCAGACTTCTGTCTACATTAAGCTACTGTTTACAGCTAGTTAGACAGAAGTTTTAAGTTTCAGAGCTGACCCTTGTTGATTTGTGATGATTCTTTATCATAAACACAAAGTAGCTGTGAAGAGTGCAAGCTAGCGATTTACCAGAAATATACTTTCTCATCTTAAAAATACAAGTGTTCTCTGTTTCCATTTCAAAAGTACCCATGATATGCAAAAATATAGTATCATCCTGAATACTTTTGCATGTACTTTTCCATAATGTTTACAATTAGAATTCTTTTAAAAATACTAAGAGGACAAAGATAATGAGTAATAGTTCAACTCTGCATTTTCAAAGTGGAAGCTGATACCTGGACTCTCCAGTCTCTCCCTGCCCTTTACTCTTTCCATGATGAAGGTGACAGATTTTAATTCTCTAGGTCTGTTAATCCACTATTCCAGTAGAGCAAATATTTTAAAATGCAAGGGCTTTGAGACAGAAAGTAATAAATGCTACAGCAACAGAGCATGTGATCAGCTTTTTGTGGTTTCTTAAGAGACCAGGGAGAGAGGACGGACAGAAGACTTAAGCAAACCAGAAATGACTGACTAGTACCTGCCAAAAAAATAAGGGACAGGACTGCTTTAAAGAAGACAAGTGAAGAATTACTGTCTGGCCAAAGAATATGAAATGTCGGCAGTAAAGATGTGTAGCCCTGGGAGAGCAGTAGCTCAGAGCCTCATTTTACGATAACAACACAAACTGCAAGCCAGAGAACCCTTAGCCGCCAATGTCTGGTGAAGAAATGCTTATTAGATTTCTAAAATGACAAAACAATGTAAGCATTAAAATTCTATGAGATCAACAGATCTGCCAAAAACTTTATTACATTTTAAGGTATTTATATCTTTCTCTGGCCACTTAGTGCATTTGAGACATCCTTCAACTTCCTGGGCAGCCAAGGGCAAGTTTTACTGCCTTTAAAAAAAAAAAAGGTAAGAAAATGAGTTGATATTTGCAAAGACAAATGTGCAACTCAGTTTATCTGGAAAACAGTGCTAATACTGTTTTCTCTCCACTCAGCTTTGAATTTGCTTTTGCTGCAAAACTTCTCAGCACCAAATAGGCAATTTCTATCATCTGTGGGAGAAGCTTCTCCCCCTGTCTCACAGTCTGGTGGACAGTTCTCATGATGTGCCTGAGATCTCTGTGGTCATTGCTAGCCCCCGTCTCTATAAAAGGTGACTTACTGTGCGTATTTTTTCTGCCAGAATGCCGTCTCCTTATTACTAGATGCAAAGAGAAGCAAAGACATTAGATGGGTAAACTGTGGGGCTTTCTTTAATTCTCTTTTTAGGGTGCAAAATGCAACTACAGGCATGCTTAGCGTTGCAGCATGTGCATAGCTCTGCACCATAACTATCTGGTTTGGTGCTCTTATCCACCAGTGACAGTCAATTTTCTCTGTGTTACTTGTCTGCCTAACTTCACTGATTTATTATGCTCTAGCACCCAGAGCACATGAGATGCTGCACAGTCGCATGAGTGTGTGCTACATTCATAAAAGTATGCAACGTAAAAAGACTAACGTATAACCATCTGTTAAAAACACTCTTACATATATAATCCCACTTAGTTATTCCCTGTCCTCCATCCCTCCCTCAGGGTCCCTTTGGCTTTCTTCAGTGCGCTGCTCTCAAACATATAATAACATGGGTCAGGGTTAGTGTATGAACCAAGGGACAGAAGAATTATCCAAACAAATGGTTCAGAGCCTTGTGTTTACCCATTTTTCTCTAGCAAATCCTTGGCCAGGGTTTGGAGGATCTTTCCTCTGCTGGGCTATGGAATTAATTAGCTTGCAACATTATCAAAACCATAGTTGTGGATCGGGTAGGGCCGGGGTTTTTTAAAGCATGAGGTTTTAAAAATTTATCTGAGTGTGGACAGTATTTAATATGTGAACTTGTCTTTGGCCAGAATACAAGATCATTAACGATTCAGCCTATTCAGTGAGGATGTGCTCTCAGAAAGTGATTTTGTTAGCTTGAAATCATTCTAAACAATGCTTAGAAAAAAGATTCATTATATTTAAAACTTGGGTCAGACATGGTAGGAGACTCACTTAGACTCCAGGTAAAGATATAATGGTAATGCAAGATCTGCAGCCCTTTCAGGAGGGCGGAAGGAACTAATTCATGTCTCCAGGAGCTCCCAAGGCACAAATAAAAATTTGGAAAAAACACATCCTTACATAACGTGACACACATGCAAGCAACAGGAACCAAACCTGTGTTGCTTATAAGCCAAAACCAATACAGCATGAAAGATGGCTTGTTTAGGTTTTCCAGGGTTTTTTCTTTATACTTTTGTCTCTTTCATTCCCTATCCCTTCTCTTTTTTTTCCCTGCTCTTCTCTGTCTTTTTAATTCAGCCACCTACAAGCCAACAAAGCTTTCTTTTTGCCCAAAATAATCAGCAGAATGTTCATGTTTACATTTCATTTTTGAAATGTAATTGAGAGGAACAGCGTGGGATTCTCCTGTTGTAAACAATGAAAACACAAATGACGAGGCAGATAGGCATTGTGAAGATAAGAGTGTTGATGGGAACAGAAAGGGCTCGTGAGGATAAAACTCCCACTGACTCCTGCAGAGAAGGAAAAATAGGAAGGTAAAAGGAGGCCAAGAGAAGAAAATCTTGGTATGATTTTCATTATCCTAGTGAAGTCTTGCAGCCTCATTTTCTTTGTTTAATAATACTTTCTTGTCTCGTATCTGAACACTTGATGTTACAAAATTAAGCCTTTTCTGCTTCTGTGGCAAGCAGATTGAAACCAAGCTTGTCCAAGGAGAAAGCTTTTGCATCTGCTGATAAAGAAAAGGATGCTGGCTTCTCCAGACTTCCCAGTTTTGAGTGACAGCATGCTGCTCATTCCTTTTGGCTTCTTTGAAGATCTCAACTGGAATGAATTAGCAATACTTAACTCTTTCAAACTACATGGCTGATAGGCAGTGCCAGTGAGTTACAAAGTTATTGCAAGACCTGGGGAGCAGACCATGGCTTGAGTTTTGAGATATAGGTCATGATCTCATGCCTGATGCTTGTCCTGCTCCAGCTGTGAAATAATCTACTGCAAATCATTTTATTGCTCATACCAGTGAAGCTGTGTTGGGTTTTCAACAGAAGGTTTTTGCAGATGTAGTTATTGATAGTGCTTAGGGATTATGGGTGACACCTATATACAGAGGATTATTCAAACAAAGATGATTTGTTAGTTAAAAATAGTTTTAGTGCACATGAATGGCCTGTTCCATTTTATACAATGGAATTAAATATAAGATAGTAAAAATTCCTTTATACGAGCCCCACTTGGCTTATGTTTAAAGGCATAAAGTGATGAATATGATGCCTGGCAAAGCTCTAGTAAGTTTATTGTAGAAATGAGAACAAATTATACTTACGCCACACTTATTTTATGATAGCAAGATGTGCCGTGTTTTACATTTCAGATAAGCCCCTAGGATCTATGGCCTCTGCCTTGAAACAACAAATAAATTTCTGGGATTCTTTCTGAAATAAACGGACATCATGATACAAATTGCAAACCGAAGAAACAGAGAGGTTGCCCCACACAGAGGCAGAGGAAGGGAACCCTGAGTGAGCCTTCCAGCATGATGTTGGTCACTTAGTGAGAAAGTCCAGTTTGCATAAACGTATGCCCTTCGCAGAACACAGTTATGTATTGAATAGTAATGCACTTAATTGCTGCTACACTCTGTCCAAACATCGCAGAAGTGTAAGAGTCTGCTATACCATGACCCTTCAGGAAACGTGAGTCACCCCTAGAACAGTACCCAAGCTTGCAGTCAGTCAAACTAATTAGTGGTACTCTGCACGCACTTCTGCCAGAGTCTGACAGGTCCTCCCTCACTAAGGTCTTCCTGCAAAGCTCTTGAATGCACTAAATCCCAGGACTTAGAGGCAGGGATGTCACATCTCTTACATGTTCTGAATGCTTTAATCTGACAATACGTAATGGGTAGATTCTTCTCTCAAGGTTTCTTTGTACTACAAGGTTGTGTAGTGCTTTGATAAGGAGAGGTGTGTAGTGTAGGTTGTATTGTATTGCATAGTGTGTTGTATTGACTGAGAATTATTCAGTCATGCTATTAACATTGCTCGTACTTTTAACCTGATTATATTCCATTAGGAGTGACAGGCTCAGGCTGAAACTATCGAATTAAGACTGGCACTCTTTCCCAAATGATGCTTGTCTCGTCGCACTTGAAACTAACTGGAAGACAAAGCTGTTGTCCTGTGCTTGCTTCTTGTAGTAAGCCAGGCTTGTGTCAAGTTCAGGGATGAATTTCCCTGATAGTCAGTTATAATATCTTTTATCTCTGCCTTCCACATGTGTAAATGTTTTGTTGCAGGTGAATTTATAAACAGTTCACTCAGCACAATTGTATGCGATAGTTGAAGTGCGCTTTTATGCTGGAAAGTTAAATGTTGTTGTAGAGAACTGAAACACTGAAGTAACTTCAGTGAACTCTGATAAGAGTTTGATCTGCTGTGTACAAGATTAAGAGTCACTCCACTGATGCCATTGAAATAATTATCTGTTTACATTTTGGCATGAGAGCAGATGTATTAAAATTGTGAGGCAAACCCCATCTATTTAAAAATATTTCAAATTCCTTATAAACAGTCTTTCAATAGATCTTTCTCCCCTCCCACTTCTTCCTTCCCTACTTGCCCTGTTTTCTGTAGTCCTTATCACTGAGGTACTCAAGTATAAATTAGGTTCTCAGGTTTTAGCTCCTTTGTATTTGTCTGGGTTATTCAATGTTTCCTCACATTGTTTAAATGAAGAATGTTTCCTTTCACTTAGGAAAAGCTTTGGGGGTTTCACTGAGCATGTGTCAAAACTTGAAAATGATATTGTCTGTATAAACCACTGACGGTGGCTCTGCATGTATAGCTGTACCTCACCAAAGTAGCTAAGTTTTGGTTTTGTTTTTTTTTTGCTTGCTTGCTTCCTACTGCCTCTGCTGCAGTCTTTTTTCTTCTGGCCGGTGATTCCAAATCCATCATGTCTTCTTTTGGTTTTTTCTTGTTGGTTTCTTTTTGTTGTTGTTTTTTGCTCAACTGGAATAGTTTGCTTCTGAAGCACTTCTCAGACTGCAGCACAGCTTTCCTAGCTCTCCCTGACAAAGGAATGGGCTTGCACTTTAATGGAGCACACCGCTGTCTAATCCTGTGCATGGTGGAGATCAGCAGGCTGGTTATGAGTCTGCTTACAATGTAATCATGCTGACTGTGGTGCTCTGTAGTAACAAAGGAGGGCTTTGTTTTCACAGTGCGGGTGGGTGACAGCAAAATTAATACACGTCTCTGTTGCTGCAGTCTTCTACTGCTGGAAACTTCATTAAGTGGCGCTGAACATGGTGCACAGTGCTTTTGATTGGCTGGGAACTTCATACATCCTATTCTTATCCTAGGTGACTCCAGGGCAGACCTCCTACTTAACTCATCAGCTGTCATTTTTTTCTATTTATGCACATTTAATAAGTGGGTTTGCAGAATAAATATTAAATAAATAGGGAAGAAATATCTTTTCCCGTTACTATTTTCCTTGGAAATCTAAGTTGATTTCTCTGCTTTGGTCCAATGAAAATCTGAATAAGGCCCACAGATCTTTAGGCTACTGTGAAATCTAAAGCATATTAGAAGTATGTGCCCTCTCATGAAGGATGAGACCACTCTCCAATTGAAATGTGCCTGCTGGAAAATTGAGTAGCTCTTGTCTGACCGACTGTATTCCTTCTGTCGTACATAAATTTCAACTAAAAGTCTCTTTGAACGTTGGGCTAGTCTAACACTTGCAGCAATTTAAATGTAAGCCAGTGTAGTGGGTTTAATCAGGTTTGCCAGCCTTCTTCACTGATGAGGATGGGGCAGGGTCTTGTTGCAAGTCCTTCCAATGGCTGGAAGAAATAGTGAAATGCATTAACAGGTGATACAACAGCTAAAAATGTCACAACGGTCATCTAAAATTATATCTAGAGGTGTGATATACATGTATACAGTGTGTCTAGACCTATGTATAACTACATGTAGATCTGTGTGTACCTATACTATAGATATACATGTGTAATTTATTAACATATATTCATAAATAACACCCATAAAACAGATAGATACAATCTGCATATATTTGTAGTTATCTGTAAATTATAGTTTGCATTCGTTGCTAAGTGTTTGGGGGTTTGTATAATTCTTATGTTAACCTTTCGAGATAAAGTATACGTACATGTTTAAGTGCAATGATTCCCTAGATTTTTTGATATATTGCTCATCTCACTGGAGTCTGCTAGATTCCAGTAACCCCTAGATCATGAACTTCAGTGGGAAAACAGCTTAGCTCTCCAGTTTTTTTCTGAATCCCACCTTTTTTCTTTCCTTTTTTTTTTTTCTTCCTCACATTCTAAGAAGCAGCTGGCACATGGCTATGAAAAAGGGTATCTCCAGACTCAACAAAAGAGATTTTGGGCAGTAAGACAACAGCTGCAGAAACTGCATGGACATAGGGCCAGGTCTGTCCTATGGGAAGGCTGCTCTGTTAAGTGACATCTTTGGACTGGGATCAGGCTGGCGTGGAGGTGTGGCAGCAGCTGGGGCCGAAGGAGTCACACAAATGAAAGCATTCTGTGTCTATTGCTAATCAGCCCCTGTCATCCATGATAGTTGGGCTGGCTAGGCTGATAGAAGATCTGGGGCTTCTCAGTTTCCTGAGGTTAGAGAAGTGAATTTTTCCACTATGGAGTTTCTTCCAAAGCCAGTGTAACTGAAGTGGAAGAAAGCCCTTACCCTTGGAACTAAGTGCTTATGTAGCTTGTCAACAGTGTCAGCAATTCCAGGACTACTGTCTTGTGGAGATTACTAAACAGACATTCAATGTATTGATTCTCATTACTTATAAGAATTAACTTGTAAACATGTGAAAACTGGAAATCCATTTTTCCTG
>NW_010428761.1:30290-57713 GCF_000710305.1 Buceros rhinoceros silvestris | reverse complement strand
GCTAGTCATAGGTGAGGCTTCCTCATTCTATTCACATAGGAAATAACTTCTAAAAATCTAGACTTTTTTGGTCTAGATTTAGTTGCAACGAAGCAAGACTTCTGGAGAAGAAATTTTGTGTAATGAAAATCATACACAGTTGGAGATAAAATCCTGATCATGTTTTTTGTGATCTGCCAATTTACAGCGACAGGCAGAGAATTTTAACCAACACTAAATGGGAATGTTAGATTTGACAGCTCTTGGATACCTTTTCTGTTCATTCATGATATTTTTGTAACACAGCTATCGAAGATAACATACAGTGGTTCTTTCATACAGTGTCCACAATCAAGCTATAAGATAGACATACTAACATTAATTACACTGGCTGCTGATGCTTGTGCAGACTCGAGGTTTCTCCGTTAGCTAAACTGTGATAGTTTCATATTCCGAATGGTCTTCTTTTAAAAATCACTAGAGTGAACAATACTCTCATGTAGTTTAGTTACATTCCTCATGCATTTACTAATTAATCCCATTTCCATACTCTAAATAAATAAAAATCTCCCATCATCTTCTGCCAGCAGTCTAAAACAGTTCTTAAAGGAGTCATTTTGGACAATGGCTATAGAAAATGTATCTTATAAAACAAACACAATGCAGAACCCAGAGCTGTTTTCTGCTTGGCTTTGAGGTGTATGTCTGATCCCCCATCCAAAGCCTGATACTGCATGGCTTCCTGTACTCCAAAATCCTGTAATATGGACAAAGAGCACAAAAAAAAAAAAAAAAAAAAAAAACAAAAACCTCAGAAAAATCCAGATGTTATCTTAAAAGTTGAGGGTTTTCAAGAAAAATCAATGTCATCTTTGTACCAAAAAAAAAAAAAAAAAAAAGACACAAATACTAATTGGTTTCAAAATATGGATTAGCTGTGGCCAAGGCATGAAGACTTTTGAAGAATGGAAAGGACAAGAGGGAAATGCTCAGGGCATCACTGGCAGGCAACAGCGGGATATTTCTGAGCCGGACATTCTGAGCAATAAGCTTTCTCAGAAAGTGCTATAGGCATGTCTGTGCAGCACCTGCTTCAACAAACATGCATTCTTCTCCTCGTGTTAAAAATTTGATCCCTTTTCTGAATTAAGCATCATTTTTCATTGTAACTTCGGGTTCACTTCGATGCTCATACATCCCCTAAAGAGAAAACCATGATGTGAGGACATGTGTCTTCACGCATCTCCAGAAATCCTGACAATTTAGAAACATGTTGCAAAAGAGCTGGCTGTGTAGCTGGTTCTTTGGGAAAATGAAATACACAGCTTTTACACAGAGGTGCCAAATACTTCCCATTTTCAGTAACTTCATGGCTTCTGTTCCCATGGAAACAAGCAAAGGCCTGCCACAAACACGGTCCTGCTTGCAAGTAACTATGGTTTATCAAGGAAGACCTATGATGCAGTAGATTACTGAAGGTTTTGGATTTAGTTTTTCTTATCAAAGTGCTAGATCTGAGCTAAATACCAGCGTTTTTGGAGTCTACTCCAAGACTTGCCTGTAAGTTTCCACCTTAAAGCTCATACATATATTGTTCAATTCTTTGATTTTCTCCAGTATCATAGATCAACAGAAATGTTTTTTTGCGTGTTCTTGTTCTTGAATTGCAGTCCTGTGTCAGGTATCAGTCTGCCTCAGAAGTAATTAAAATACCAAAGCTCTTAAGTGCAGTGCCAGCGAGCACGAGGCTGATTTATCCAGCTTATTAGGTTGAGTACTCCACTATGAGGAATAAAAAGCAGCTCTTTCTGACAGGGTGAGTATGAGATAAGAAATACCAGAGTGGGAGGCAGATACACAAAGAAACTCAAGAAAACAGGGAAAAAAACAGTGTCCAGACTCACCAGGCAGTGATCTCAAGTATTGCAGTTATACTGTTTTTCTGCTTTTATTGTCATCGCAGGAGAAGAGAGCGTAAGGCATTTTATGGATATTGGTAAGATGCAGTTCTTACTTCAGCAGAGAAAGATTAAGTGATTTGCCCATTTCCACACAGTAGAAAAAGGTCAGAAAAGGAGATAAATTACAGCCTTTCAGGGCTCCTGCTTTTGTGTCTCTAAATATTTTCAAACCTACAGAAAAAAAAGAAAAAACCCACAACAGGCAAAACTCATGAAAGTATATCATTTCGGTTATTTGATCAGTGTTGTTAAGACAAAAGGAAATAAAATTGTTTCTCTCTGTAGGATTTTGAGCTGAACAATGAGCTGAAAATGAATGTGTTGAATTTGCTGGAAGAAGTTTTGAGAGACCCTGACCTTCTGCCACAAGAAAGAAAAGCTACTGCAAATATACTGAGGTAAATACTTTCGAATTATTTAGTGTTAACTGTGGCATGTGAAATAGTTAGGGAATCATGTATTATAGCATTCACAGGGTTTGGGTTTTCTCCAGAGTATTTAATTTTGAAGTATTCCTAAGTGTTTTATTAGCTATAAAACAGAGTGTGTTTTAAGTTGCATTCATAAGAAGACTTGTATTAGAAAATTTTGCTGCAGAATGGCTGGCATCCATAAGTTCAGTCTTTATGCAGCAGGGAAAAATGCTGCTCAGTAAAGAGCCATTCGCTCTGCTAAGCCCACAAAAGGCTGATGATATCATAACGTGTCATGACATCCTGAAAGACCATGCTTGCACCTTCGAGTTGTTCAAAGTTCTTTGGGTAGCTTACCAAGAGGAATTACTTTTTAATTTGTTCTGTGAAATAAAAGATATTTAAGCTTCTACATAACCAGGACTATTTAAATTAAGGTTAGAACACTTTATGCTATTACTCAGGGTTACTATAACAGAGTTGAGTGTCTAGACATGCCTAAAATCCCTGTATGCATTTGTCAGCGAACATAATTCCACTACTAAGTGCAAATATTTTATAGCCACTGATTTTCATGTAATTTTTACATTGCTAAAGAGCAGTAAACATTTAAAGACCTGATCCGGTGAAAACACACAGATAAAGCTATGGTGTGCTTTGTTAGTATTTTAGTAAGTATTCTTCTGGAAAGCCCATAGGGGTGCCATGAATGCAGAGTGTTTGAATTTTCTAAGACCATTTGACAGGTTTCCGTTTCAGGTACTTACATGAAAAAGAATGAGGGGAAAGTTGTTCATTGGGGGGAAAAAAGTCAAAACAAAGGATGAGAAACAAAGATAAGTTCTTAATAAAAGCAATTCTTGTCAGTAGGTCCTACTTATATTTTACATAAATAAAAATGAACCTCCTTTTTAATAATACTGCATATGGTCTTATTCCAAGTAAAAATAGTAAGTTTGTTTCATGTATTTCCTTGTAAGAAACAGCAAGCAAGAAGAGCAGAGAAGGATTAGGAGAATGGGTTTTAATAATATGTGTGACAGCAAAGGTTCTGTCAGATTGTTCACAGTGGGAAAAATTACCTTAAGACCTTTAGCTTCTTAAGAAAATATGAGAAAATAGATCTGGACTGGCTGTTGCATCAAAAAAATGGGACATTGGTAATTATGTGTAAAGTCTGAGCTGCTGCCATTTGCATCCTTTTACTGCAGTTCTATGAAATGGTAAGTATGTTTGTCCTCTCCTCCCTTCTAGCACTTATTACTGTAGTATCTGAGCACACGGTATATACTAGTAAATACAGTTAATCAGATACTTCCATTAAATATTTTTAAGAGTTCTAAAAAAGACTGAATTTTTAACCATTCTTTGAATTTTCGCACTGTATTTGTTTTGGAAAAAAAAGATTAAAAAATTAAAATCTGTAAGTAGTGAAAATTCTGAAAAGGGTAAATTTTAAAAAAATGAGAAAAGGGGAAAAGAAAAAGGAAAAGAAAGGAGTAGTGAAATAAAACAATACTCAAAAATAAAATCTTAGTAAAAATGAAAAGGTGCACAGAAATTGACTAAAAGTTAATGAAAAATTAACTAATCTGAGATAATCTGAGATATTTTGTAGAAACAGATTGCATTTTTAAAACTCCTTCTTTCATAGACATTATCCTGACGGTATTTCTGTAAAGGATAATGGCATTCTACTTTACAAGCAGGCAAGTAAAGAACAAATAAAATGAACTGTCCAAGTTCTCAGTGGGAGTTTCTGTTGGAAACAGGGAGAGAATGAAGATTTTCTGAGATACGGTCCTCAGCCAAGCCATCTTTCATCAAGGTTTGCAGCTGTATACCCTAATCCTGCCAGATTTTTCGAAGAACAGTTTGTAGATTTGGTCACACAGAGTCATAAGTACTTGGTTATATTCCACAGACTAGCACTGGAATTAGAGCCATTGGTGGCTCAGCGTGCAGGACTAGTCCTTTTCAATGTTGCACGAATGTCCCACTTACCTTCAAAATGAGGAATGAAATTTAAGCCTTGGCTAACATTAGTTATCAAAAATCCTTTACTGATTTTCAAGAGTGCCAGTGCCACAAACATATATGCATGCTGAACAACTTGTGTGTCAGGTGTTTCAATACTATTTCAATACTATTTCAATTAAATTAAATTTCAATACTCTTTCAACACTAATAAGCATCAGTGACATAGTATTGCTGTCCCAAGTGTTTGAAACACTGTGTGCATTTTTAGTAGCAACCGTATTTCAGTAGCAGCTTTCAGTATTCAGTAACAGCTGAATTACTCCTGTGTCCTGTCCATATGGTTATTATATACACAAACTGCCCATAAACTTTCACGGAAGAGTTGTGACATAAATAAACTTTCAGATAGAAGCTATTACATAGATACAACTTTCATTATTTAAACTGTTGTTAAGCTGCAGTCAACAAGACATCAGGACATAGTCTCCAAGTTAAAAATGTTATTGCATAAAGCAAACTGTCCCAAAGTCATATGTTGTGCCAAACTGTGTTCTGAAGTGCTTTGGCTTGTTCTCCAGCCACACAGGAGGCTGTTATTTGCCAGGCATGTAAAATTTGTTAACAGTCAGCTGCTAAGGGGAAATTAATTCTCCAGGAATGGGAACTCCTTCAGTAAGTAACCTTGTGATAAAGAGTGTATTGGAGCAACTCTGGCTTTAGACAAAATATCGTTCAGCTGGAAATGTGAAATACACATATGTGTCGTACATCTCACCCTTTCACTGAAAAGAGGAGCTCTGGTTCATAAACTGCCTCAGGAAAATGGGTTGTCTGGTAATTAATAGTGGTTTCCAAGCTTTCAAAAAGCACTGTAGTCACTCATAGAGATAAACACTCTCAGCAAGATGGTATAGTTAACTGAGAAGAGGAAGTTACATGATTTGAGGAGTAAGCTACAATTGTTTGTGTGTAACTGTATATCAGGGGTAGTGACACAGGGAGGCACGTTCCTCTGCTCTTCCACAAGTCTTCCTTTTTATTGCACATCAGTAAAATAGGAATATGTATAAGTTAAAAAAACTGATCAACTTGCTAGTCCTAAGCAGTAACCTGCTCTTCCATGGAGACTGTGAACACACACTTCTGGCTGCCTCAGGCACTTTATCTCAGCTACTGGGGAGTCCTTCTGGTCCTCCAGCTTCTTGGCATGTTAGTGGATTCAGAGGTGGAACAAACTCCAGACTGTTCTTTGAAAACCTGTCTTTTTAATAGTCCAAAATAAAAAACTGAGGAATAGCTTCTAACAGGAGGGCTTAGCTTTTTTGGCAGATTGAAAAGATCGTGCTCAATTCTGGAACTGATTTAATGAAGAATGAGAAACCAACAGGAGGAGAAGAGACAATATCTGCATATGTGAATTCTATCTGACAATACAAATGTATGACCCCAGTTGGCAACCAGGTTTCTAGTGACATAAGGGTAAAGTTTTTTGTTTTTTTTTTGTATTTGCACTAAAAGATACTGCTTCTGGTGCAAAAAGAGGACATGGTGACATGGAAATTGTTCTTTCCCTTACACTCTTGCCTGATACCTTCTATGGTGCCATGACTGGTTGTGGAAGTAGGTCAAAGCAAATATGGAACATGCGCTTCCCTAAGCTGGGAGAGTTCTCTGTATGCCTTGTGTCTGAAGATTACTGTTTATTGTAGTAGGAACAAACAAGACTTATGTTCCTCTTGACCAAGAACTGCTAAGCATTAAGCAAATGCTCCCATACTACACCAAGACGCTGCGAAGAAGCACCGTGTTTTACACATGTGTATCTCTCACTGTTTTCTCTCTTCCTGCATCAGATTACAGATTTTCTATCATTGGCCAACATGGGAGATTACAGACTGTTCGGAGTGTTAAGAGAAGGCCTGTAATAGAATAAAATTATTTCTTGAATTTTTTGAACTGTCCGTAGGCTATAATGACAGGGTGAGGGGGAAAGGATTTCCTCTTCACATTGACACAGAAAAAATTCTTTGGTGGGACCCACTGTGTCCAGCTGGAGCACCTAACCACAAAACAAGCTGTAGACAGCTAATGAAGCACTCCTTCCAAGGTAACTGCATATCACGAAGGAGATTCTGTCCACCAAAATTGTCTAAAGTTAGGCATCCTAACTATTCCTCCAGAGATCATAGAAGTCACCTTCCTTTCTCAAACAGTTACAGAAGACAGGGCGTGACTTGCAGAGGGTGTGAATCCTACTCTGAATGCCCTAAATGTATCCAGAGTCTTTCTCGTAGAAATGTGCAGAGATGCTCCCAAGTACTGTGTTCCTCTTTCAGTTCATTTACCAAGGTCTGGTTTGGAGAAATGCTGCTCAGTCCATCACCACCACACACCCACCTACTTGAAAAGATGTTATCTTATATGTTTTCTTCTAGATGAAGATATTTTATCTAATACTGCTTAGAGGAGGAATATAAATAACCCATCTAGAACTGAAGGGCTTTTTTACTCTTATTAGAAATTTATTTGAAGATTTTTGACAGCATATTTTTTATGTCAAAGCATAGATTTGTCATAACTGCAAGTTTTGATGAAACTTTCATTCAAAAGGCTTTTCTGAGACAGGATGAAAATGGGAAGGAGGGGTGAGCCAGTTGACATGCCCCTCATGAGAATAGTCATTCACCCAATTGGCAAAGTGAGTATCATGAAACAGGCTTTTCAGTTATTCTGGAGATACTTGCTGCAGCCTTATCTTAAAGGCCTTGATATATCAAAACACGTAGACTACTGGAATTCTGGTTTGCCAGTCAACCCTCACTGTAGGTCTTGCCTTCCCCAAGTTTTGGTTTTTGTGGTCTGCTTTTGACTCTGAAAAGTAGAGGAATTCAGAGTGAGGTTGGAAAAAGCATTTCTTGTCATAAATTAAATGTTCAAACACTTGTAAATTAAAGATTGTGCTTTCTGAGCCTACATATGGCTCTATTCCATAAGCCATCTTCTTCAAGGATATTGCATACAAATGTCTCCTTTTACAAACTGTTGCAGCTTTTGAGTGTATGTGTGCATATGTGCATATAAATTTATTGGAAAATCAGTCCCTTTGTTTGCAGAGAAGGGATTAGAGAAGGAAGAAAGGTTGGTTTGTATTCCAAAGGTATTATGGTCAACTCTACTGTATGAAGAATACAAATGGCAAGGAAAGTGTTTGTGAGAGGTATTGAGCTGTTTCATGCCTTCTTGAGTCATCAAATGGAACAGCTGGTATTTCTTGAATGGACTGACAGGGTTTCTCTGCAGGGTGAAAAAAGATTCTTTTGATTCAATATCCATTCTGAAAGCTAGGCAAACCTACTGAAGTATGTTTTGTTTGAGGTTTTATTATCCTTATTTACTAACGCCTGAAATCTAGGCAAAATTTTAATGATAGTGAAGCAGGAAGGTGTAAAGTTCAGACTGGAGAGCAGTGAATAACTTTGATAAGGAATCCAATGTGTGTAGAAGAAAAGGGTGGTTTGAGAAACAGTTCCTCCTTCTTCTTCCTTAGGATAAGTGTAAATGGGCTATGCAGAGGACAAAGTTTGATGGATGACCAATTTTCTGCTTTGTATGATCTCACTAGACAATACCTTTCAGGCTCTATAACTTAGACCATCTTTTAAAATACTTTAGAAGTATTTTATGTACTGTAAAAGAATGAGAAGACAGATATTAATAATACTTTCAGCTATAATATTATTTTAATACTTGCATTGTTCGGGCATGAAGAATAGTTTAAGCGAGAGACTCTAATCTTAGCTGCTGACTATAAGAATGCCAAAGTTACTTCTTATACATTTACTTCCTTCATCTATAAGGATAACAATGGATGTGTCACCCCATTCAGTACTCCCTGAGAGGTATACTGTTAAACAGTCCGGCAGAATCTCTCCTAACTTTTGCTGTCTCTCATAACTCTTTTCAAGTGGACCTGTGCTTCTTACCCAGCTTCCAGGAGGCTCTCCAAGGAGCGCAATAGGAACTGCCCAGGCAGAGCTGATCAGCTCAATGTACCTTCCCTGAACGCTGTTGAAACTAGGTATCCCAAAGCTGGTAACAGTGCAGACTGAGGTGAAAGCTACTATTGAAGCTATCAAAAAGTAGCTTTATCCAGTTTAAAGGTGTGTTGTCCTCTGCAGATTTAAACATAGAGCATTTATGGATAACATGATAATTTTTTTCATGAGACCACTGTGTTAGAGAAAAAGTACGAGTCATCTCTTTGAAATGAGGGATTGGAAGTCTACATAAAATGTGAGGTGCCGTGTTGGAGACTGTAAGGAAGCAGAGATGGGGAAAAGTTAAGTATTTTCAGCCTTTAAGAATCTCACGTTTCCTATTTTATTTTGTAAACAGGTACAATAATTTCTGTATCACAGATGAGAACTCCAACCAGTAGAAAGTTATACTTAGGGATCTCAAATGATGAGTTTACAAGGTTGCTGAGAATACTCGGGGCAGAAGGGCAAGCCCTGTTTTTTATTGCCGGGAAGCATATGCTCTTGTCATATGATGAACGATACCTTTCTGCAGGCAATCAGTCATGAGATTCAGCACAAAGTAAGCTGCTCAGGAGAGACAGATGGCCAGTCCGTTTGCAGTTACTGAGGTTGCACTCTGATATTAGCTGAGAAGCAGCTTAGGGTTCTCCTGAAGAAAGGGGCATTTTGTGTGGATTTCATAGGCTGAAAATGAAGGCAATAGATCCTTTAAGAGGGATGTATCTGCATTTGATTTTAATCTGGTCTTCCAGTTTGGCAAATGAAGAGGAAACAACAGCAACCCACAACAGAAGAACCTAGTGTACTAATCATTAACACTTCCTCCCCACCCACATAGTACAAATTCCATATCTTACACTCATAGCTGAAGTCTCCAGGCAATATAATCCTTTTCTTTTAACCCTTTCCCCAGCTGGTATTTGGAAAGTCTGTTACTACAGAGTAAGTAGTAAGTAGTAAGTAGTAAGAATAATAATAAAGAATTAGAGGGACCATGAGAAAGTACCTGTTGCTGTGCTCTCTGGAATGATCAGTAGAACTGAGTCTTCTTTGAAAATGGTCATCTAAACTTTCCTTGAATATGTAGCTGATGAGTACTCTACAACTTCTGCAAAAAGCCTGTTTCAGTGCTCATCTCTTGTTGCAGCTGGAAAATGGGACTGAATGTTGAAATTAAATCTCTGCTGATGCAAATCAGTCCAGTGACTTCTTACCATATCGTTGGTGTGTTTATAGGCAGTGTCATACATACCAACATACTGTTCTTTCTCCCTAAATCTTCTCTTTTCTGTACTATATAAATCCAATCTATTTAAGGTTTCTTTGAGTCTATAATATTTTCCAAATGAAGGGGTAAGATGTTAGATTTATGTGCCAAGATACTACATCAGGGTAGATGGGGTTTGATGAATACTTACTACTTCTGCTGTGTTCATTTTTGACCCATAACTACATTGGAAGCATAGATTAACACTTCTGTTACTTAAAGGAAATTGTGTACTTGCTACAAGTAAAATCTGCTAGCAGTTCTTGGTCCGTTTCCACATTCACAGCTCTTTGTGGGGGACATTGAATAGGATGGTGTAGTGCCAATAAACAAGAAGTCTTCCCGATGAATCACTCTTCCATGCATGCCTATTTTGCTGTCTTTTCTTCAGTTCTCAAGTGTTCATTTTTCCGTCACAAAGTATCGTTTAACACAGTAGCTTAAAAATCAGAGAAAAGGCTTGAGATGTAATTTTCCATCTTTAACTTTCCTAGGATTATTCAGCGTAGAGAGCTTCTGATTAGGTATTATTGTTATTGAGTTGTGTTTTTGCATTGCCAGTCCAGTTCTTGAAAAGATTTTTTTTTTTTCCCACCAAACTTCTTTGCAGTAAAATCGAAGTGGGATAGATGTAGAAACCTTATCACTATAATCAGCAAAGAAGTACAGTAGTTATTGTCATTAACCACTCTACTCAAGCTGTTCTTAGCTCAGAGATTTTAAGCCTCCATGACTGTAATTTTACCTAATGTGACTCCTATGTCATACCATTTTGTACACTTCTACTTAAAACAAAAAAAGAGATTTTTAGGGACTAGGTTTTTTTTTTTCTTCCTTTACCTCTTCAATTGCAGTCTTAGGATTTATTTTAGATAAACATGATTTCCTAACTGTGAAAAGGTTTTCTCATAACCGTATAGAATTATATAGGATATTCTGCCACTTAATTTTTCAGGGCTCTTTCTCAGGATGATCAAGATGATACCCACTTAAAAATAGAGGATATCATTCAGATGGTAAGTTCATCTTGAAATTTTACATATAAATACTCCTATAGAAATGTTATAGGTTTAAGTCAATAAAATGTAGAGCAACTGCAACTGTGCAAGTCTGGACAGAAGTAGTTTTTTTACATTTGGAGCCCATATCAAAGATGAACAAGTGAAAATGTAAGCATTGTGATATAAATCATATCATGAACAGAAGAGGGGGATATATATGAAAATGTATGGAATGATAAGTGGCTGCCATGTCAGCTGCCATCTGAACCGTAGCTGACCTCAACTGACAATGCCTGTCCTCCAGACTATAGTCACCAGCATCTCAGAGGTGCATCTTGAAATTTTACATATAAATACTCCTATAGAAATGTTATAGGTTTAAGTCAATAAAATGTAGAGCAACTGCAACTGTGCAAGTCTGGACAGAAGTAGTTTTTTTACATTTGGAGCCCATATCAAAGATGAACAAGTGAAAATGTAAGCATTGTGATATAAATCATATCATGAACAGAAGAGGGGGATATATATAAAATTGTATGGAATGATAAGTGGCTGCCATGTCAGCTGCCATCTGAACCGTAGCTGACCTCAACTGACAATGCCTGTCCTCCAGACTATAGTCACCAGCATCTCAGAGGTGCATTGCATTAATCCAGGGACAGGTGTGGGCAATGAATTATGTGCAGAGAGATTACGTGGAAAGTAGAATGCACAGACTTTAATTATCCTACGTACATATTCATGACTTGGTATGAGCTTGCTTTCCTATGAGTTTCCAGCCTGATGTTTACCCTTATGTTGTTGGCAATCTTTCTTAATTGTTATTTCTTTGTAGCAAAGAAGTTAATTACAACTATGTGTAGAAAGTTCACATGAAGTTCTAAGTACCCTGTGTTTTGAAATGTCCTTTGATGCAAAAGGAAATAATTAAGTGTTCTCTGTATTTTTTGCAGTCTGATTGTCCAAAACCAGAGTGTTTTGAGACACTGTCAGCGATGGAGCTTGCAGAGCAAATAACCTTGTTAGATCACATAGTTTTCCGAAGCATACCCTATGAGTAAGTGTTCTCCTACAGGTGACTGAAGTGAGTACAGTGGATGAGTTACTGATTGGCAGTGTTAAGCACTACACTAATTCATGCTGCTGACTCAAAGGTTCACCAGCGTAACAGAATAACGTCCTTCTGCTGTTTCTGTCATTGCCTCTGACTGCCCTGTAGTTTGATCATGTTTTGAAAGACAGTTCTTTGCTAAGAAAAATAACCTGTAGTCTAAGGCTCTGGGCTAGTGAGGGGTGGGTATAGTGTGAAGTGCTGAGTCTCTGGGGAGAGAGTGTCAAGTCAGCTTCATTCATGCAGCAGTTTAATGTAGATATCTAACCACGTAAGCTGACAAGACCAGTTTCAAATAGGGTCACAATGCTGAAAGTTAAGATAGAGGAATAGGAGCAAAAGAAAAATAAATCTTTATAATATTTACTGCTTCAGAGAGTATTAAAAATGGTATAATGAATAATCATTTCATATAAAAATGAAGTGATGGAATGAGTGTAAAGTTGTGTTACTGGCTTTTGACAAAATGAGGTATACTTGGAATGCACTTATGCTATGGTTACAGACAGAGACTCTCTACTGTGTTTACTAAGGCATTTTTGTTTGTTTTTTTCTGTCCCCTCAATGTCTAGAGAGTTTCTTGGGCAGGGCTGGATGAAAGTGGATAAAAATGAAAGGACACCCTATATTATGAAAACTAGTCAACATTTTAATGATGTAAGTACTCTTAAATATAGATTGCCTTCTAGGAGCTCTGTCGACACTGTTTATGACCTCTGGAACAGAAGCATAATTTTTTTTTTTTTTTACAATCTGATGTAACTTTTTATCCAAATGTTTCAATCTTTTTGTGATTACCCTTTTAAATCAAAGCACATGAAGATTCTGATTTTCAAGAATGGTACTCAGTATTTATTTGACTGTTTATTTACTAGAGTAGAACATTTTAAACTGTACTACAATGCCTTCTTGCTTTCAGAAGAAACTAAATTTTTTCCAGGGAGTGAAAATATAGCACTGATTCTATTTAATTAATGCCCTAACCATATCTTTACCATTTTCCTTGAATTTTACTAAGAGACTTCCCAATCAGTTTTATTACTGCTGGCTTCAAGATACTCCCTATTGTGTCTCTTACCCTTCTTTCATATCATTGTTTCCCCCACACACACACTTCCCTACAGTACTGTTCTCGATACACTTTCTCTGATTTTATGAAGAGTTGTAAGTTCTGTTATGCATTATTTTTTTCTGCTGTATTCATTAAATAGTTATATGTCAAAATGGATTGTATTTAAATGTCCTAAATTTCTTCCTCTTTGTTTGGTCAGATGAGTAACCTTGTTGCCTCCCAAATCATGAATTATGCTGACATTAGCTCCCGGGCTAACTCAATTGAAAAATGGGTAGCGGTAGCTGATATTTGTCGATGTATGCACAATTACAATGGTGTGTTAGAAATCACATCCGCCTTGAACAGAAGTGCAATCTACAGACTTAAGAAAACTTGGGGTAAAGTATCCAAACAGGTAAGAAAGATAGGTGCGACTACAGGTTGGCTTTCTGTATTTCATTGGTCAGTGTGTTCAGAGAAGAATGTGTTGTGATGGTAAATAAATATTATTACTTGTTCAATAAATAAATAATTCTACTTGTGCAATACTCTAAGTGTTTGCTGGAAGCACGAAATGGTACTGGTAATTTATGTTGAAGTCTCTTGTATTTCATTTATCCTTTTTTTAAAAAACATTAATATATACCTGTGGGAACAAACTGATTCAACAGAATTAGAGAAAGTAAGAATATGGAGCCCATATCAAGATAAACAGGTGAAAGTGTAAGCATTGTGATATAAATCACATGATGAAAAGAAAGGGTGATATATATGAAAATGTATGGAATGATAAGTGGCTGCCATGTCAGCTGCCATCTGAACCGTAGCTAGCCTTGACTGACAATGCCTGTCCTCCAGACCATAGTCACCAGCATCTCAGAGGTGCATTGCATTAATCCAGGGATGGATGTGGGCAATGAACCAGGTGCAGAGAGATTACGTGGAAAATAACACAGAATGCACAGACTTTAATTAACTTACGTACACAGTAAACTGAATTGCTGACTATCACTTTAGTGAACTTGTGTTTTTTCCTGAATTTGTGGGCTAATAATATTAGCATAGATGCAGATTCTGTGTATCATTCAAAGGAGAATCTTTAATGCTGCCTAATCTCTATTTTCAGAAAAACACTAGGAACTACAATAAAGCTAAATTCCAAGTGATACTACTTTTGAAAATGGGGTGAAGATGCTAAGTGCCTTTTCTGAAATCTAATCCCAGTCACTTATGTGCAACAGCACTGACATTTGTCATGTGTTTTCTTTCTAGACAAAAGCTCTCATGGACAAGCTTCAGAAGACTGTATCATCTGAAGGAAGATTTAAAAACCTTAGAGAAACTCTCAAAAAGTATGCTTCCCTACAATACACAATTGTGTTTTGTTATAATCAAAGGATAGTGCATTTTAAAAATGAATGGGCTTTGATTAAGCTTTAATAATTAATATAATATTGGATAATATGTGTACCTAATAACCTTCTATATTCTAGTTTTATTCTATTTGGCATTACTGTTTTGCTGACTATTCCATGATTTAGTACCCCTGGTAGATAAAAATAATATCTCCAGAGAATCAGTGAAACAAATTAAACTATTATTCTGTGTGAGTGTTCCCTGTTGGGGTTTTACTTACACTGATAAACTTTTTCAATAAGTGTAAAGTCAGGTTTATAAATAAAAGGTTCTTATTCAAAACAGAATTTCAAGGAGTCTGTTCCAGGCAAGAAGTTTAGGACATAGAACTAAGCCTGAATCAGATCAAAGAACCTACACTCCTTTATCTTGTTCCTGACATTGGCCAGTAGCTGATGAGAGACACGTAGGAACAGGACTAATGCACAATGATACTTCCTTTCCTATAACCTCCCAGCCTGCTGCAGTCAGCCACCTTGGAAAACAGCATGATTTTTTTGTATGGTAGTCCTTGAATATTTTTTTTCTTTAGTAGATTTGCAAGATTTTGTTTGACCTTGTTTAACTTTGGTATCCAAAATACCCTGTGGCAAGGGTTCTACAATGTATGTATGGACTCATCAATCAACGGTCAATCCACCAGTTAATATCAATCAGTTGATTGCACAGACACTAGAGGGTCAATCTTCTATATCAGTACAGGCTGGGGGATCATGGGATTGAGAGCAGCCCTGCGGAGAAGGACTTGGGGCTATTGGTGGGTAAAAAGCTGGACATGAGCCAGCAATGTGTGCTCACAGCCCAGAAAGCCAACCATATCCTGGGCTGCATCCTCAACAGCGTGGCCAGCAGGTCAGGGCAGGGAATCCTGCCCCTCTGCTCCACTCTGGTGAGACCTCACCTGCAGTGCTGTGTCCAGATCTGGAGTCCTCAGCACAGGAGAGACATGGAGCGGGTCCAGGGGAGGCCACAGAAGTGATCAGAGGGCTGGAGCACCTCTGCTATGAGGCCAGGCTGAGAGAGTTGGGATTGTTCAGCCTGGAGCTGAAGGCTCAGAGAAGGCTCTGTCTGGGGAGACCTTATTGCAGCTTTTCCATTCTTAAAGGGAGCCTATAGCCTTTCTTACAGAAAGGTGGGGACAGTCTTTTTAGCAGGGCCTGTTATGACAGAACAAGGGGTGATGGTTTTAAACTAAAAGAGAGGAGATTTAGACTAGACAGAAGGAAGAAATTTTTCACAATGAGGATGGTGAGACACTGGCACAGGTTGCTCAGAGAGGTGGTAGATGCCCCATGCCTGGAAACATTCCAGGTCAGTTAGATGGGGCTCTGAACAGCCTGTTCTAGTAGAAGTTGTCCCTGCTCACTACAGGGGGTTTGAAGTAGATGACCTTTGAAGGTCTCTTCCAACACAAACCATTCTATGATTCTATGACTCCAGCGGCATGGGCACAAAACTTGTATTTTTTGCAAGTTCTGTAATTAGAGGTAGGCTTTCCAGGACGGAGTGGTACAATTACTTCAAATTATCTTGAAAGAAGCAAAGAACTGAACTACTAGAATAATTACTGATATGGTCCAAAATATGTATAGTTCAGTTTTAGTTTAAAAAATATTGTTGGGGAGTTAATCACTTTTTAAAAGAATGTTTTCACTCACAATACACGAACAGGTACTTACATATACCTTTCAGTTAATATATAATTTGCCTCTGTAAGACAATAATCTTCATAATATAAAGAATGTCCAGAATGAAGTGCACTGCTAAGCATTGTCAGCAGTCTTCCCAAGTTAACAGTACAGCCATCACCCTGCTTTCTTCTTATGCCTGAGCTTTAGAAAACTAAGTTTGCTTCTGTTTCTGCTGAGGCAAGACTTAGTGAGCATGGAGCACAGATTACTGCATTAGGGAAGCAACAGCCGTTATCCCATTCCTCTTGTCCCTCCAGCAAAAGAAAATCCTCATTTTCTTAGGGTCTCTATTCCCAGTTTTCCAGATCAGCTTTGCTAGCTCTCTGTCTTTCTCTTTCTTCTTTGTGTTCACTGTTGAGAAGGCCTGAAAAGACTTTGACAGAATGGTGTATACATACGTAATTATACACACGTGTATAAGCATATATGTATGTGAATGTATATACGTATAGGCATGTATATATATGTGCATCTGTATGCACATACATATCTCTCCACATGAGCATGCACACGCTCACTCACACACGCGTACAGGTACCCTTACTATATAGGATGCTTACACAACTGCAGAGCAGCTACTGCTCAGAAGCATGCCCGTGTGCATTTTTATCTTGTATGTAGGATCTGAGACTATCTGTCAGCCAGGATTGAAATATGCTTGAGGTGTTCTCTGAAGCTAGAATTTACCCGTCCTTCCTCTCACTCCATCATGTTACTGTTCTACCTTTGACTAAGTGTTTCCTGCCATTTATATTAGATATTGGACAGAAAACATTCAATTTGTCACAGGCAGAGCATATGCAACTCAACTGAAGTTAGAGAAGGTGTTTGTCTCAGTAATTAATGTCATCCATTGATTAAAAGTATGTTAAGTAATAAAGACTTCATGATGTGAGTTTTAAAAAACGAGTTTGCAGATTTAGCTACAGGCAAAGATGCTGATTTCTTTTTTCACAGTTGTAACCCACCTGCTGTTCCCTACCTTGGAATGTACCTGACAGACCTGGCATTTATTGAAGAAGGAACACCAAACTTCACTGAGGAAGGCCTTGTCAATTTTTCCAAAATGAGAATGGTAATTTTCAGTTCCTTATATGCTTTCCCAACAGGTGTTTAATTATGTGAGTTAATTGTGGATTTAATTATAACGCTCGAATTTGACATCCAAGATGTACAAGTATATTGGCACCATGCAACATAGGTAGCTGTTTGAAATCAATTACTTGACCCAGTCTTCTATCACCACCTTCTGGTAAACTGAGTATTTCTACATGGTGAATTTGCCTACGATTTGTTCTTTGAGAAATGTCTACCAGAAGAAGCAGCTGCCTGAAGGTCATGAAGAAGCAATAAAAGGCTTTTTGAAATAACAAAAATTAAAGGAATATAGTGATTCACCAGAAAGCAATAATCACAATCACACTTTTCGAGTGTGCTAGGGTCTATCTAAGAAAGCATTTTAATGTTGACCTCTCCCCAGCTACCGTGTCATGTTGTTTTGAAACAACTCCTCAGAGGGAGGCATGGAAATTTCTCTTCTAATCTCAATTTAATGCCCTTCTTATGGCTACACTGCAGCAGTCATTCGAGGCAAAGAGAAGAGAGGTTACCAGTATGGGGAGAGGACAGACAAGGTGGTTCACTTGGGGCTGACTGAACAATAAATTGTTAATTTTGGAAAGTAAAATCCTTGGAAGTTATTAGGAGATGATCTCTGCCCTCCTCCCAGGATGAATTGCATAATTTGGTGTGAAATTCTTGCCTTATGTGGCTTAGGTGATGTCAAAATACAGTTGTACTTACTCATATACATGTATTCTTTTGAAAGATCTCACATATTATCAGGGAAATACGCCAGTTTCAGCAGACCTCCTACCGCATAGAGCATCAGCAGAAGGTAAGGCTTTTCTTAGGCACTGTTATCTACTAATGAAATCAAAGCTGTAGTAGTAATTAGTTATGGAATACAGCTGTTGATGAAAGCTAAAATGCTGTATTCTGCTCCCACATACAGAGAGGAGAGGACATACAGAAACATGGACAGGTGCTCTAGGGGTGTAATATCGTCACCCTGGCAGAAACACTTGGACACTGTATATAGAAGCAAGTTTTTTCCCCCTTCTCTGCAAGCGCACTTGGGATTGCAGGCTTCATGGCTCTGGGGTATGAGGGAACAGGTTCAAAGAAAAATGTGTTCAACCTACCCAGTTCAAAGTGTAATTCCCCAGGGAATTCCAGAATCCCAGGGTTAGGGGATAGGAGACAGCCCAAGCATCTGCTGATGCTGTGTGTATCCTGCTGATCTTTCCCCCTTGTCCCTCCTGGGAGCAATGAAAACTTGTCCAAAGACAGTCTGTGCCTTCAGAGGAGATGTGAAGAGCAACTTGGTCTTAGGTAACATATCCAAGGATTTGTCCATTCCTAAGAGGCCGATTCCTAGAGCACTGCTGATGCATTCAGATGAAGTGCTGGGTTTCTCAAGAAAACAACGTGGGGGAATCTCAGGGTCTGAAATGGGCTGAAGGAGAAAAGGAAAGCAGAGAAAATTTTGTGGAAGTAACATACAGTCTGTGTTTTCTCCATTCCAGGTCACTCACTATTTACTTGACAAGACACTCATCATAGATGAAGAAACCTTGTATGAACTTTCCCTAAAGATCGAACCCAGGCTCCCTGCCTGAAGAGCCAGCTTTGCTTCGGAGTCTACAGAAGGCTTTAGTACAATGAACAAAATCATGCATGCCAAGTCCTAAAGACAGCAAGGGAAATATTGAGAAGAATGCAAGCTCTCTTTTCCAATAAGAGATACAGAGCCTCACAGCATTTCCCTCTCAGGCAACAAAAACGAGCATTGAAGTGGAAAGCAAAGGTGCTTCCCACTCGGATTAAGTGATTGCTGTTTTGCAAATACAATGTCTTGCGGTAGAGACTATGCACTTAACGGAAAATGTGAGACTTTCCTGTGAAGAGATACTCAAAGCCAATTTATGTGACAAATTAAGGAGACAGCTTTAAATGGTGGTAATATACTCAGGTATATTAAGATAAATGAGCAAAATGAGATGCTAATGATGTTCTCTGGGTTGATGGCTAACTATGCGTTCACTGAGGCAGTAATGGTAGTGGTGTCCTTATATCGTGCTAATGTCTTTGGAAAAACAGGATCTTAAAATTCATTTACTATCTTGGAGTGACATTAAGGTAGCATCTAGTATCTTCAGATCTGCAATTGTTCAAAATACTTGCTGTACATTTAATGCTACCCTTTATAAAATGTTGTCTTCTTTAAACATCTTGTTAGCCTTTTCTAAGGTGACTGATTTTACCTATAAATGAATTGTAAATATTTTTTCATTAATACATAATGAGATTATTTACAGCATGGGAAGCAAATAAAGTAGTTAAACAGCTGTAAATAGGCACCAGCCTTGCAAGCTTCAGTTGGGAAATACAAGGTTAGGAGCGCTACCTGAGACTTGATAAATCTGGACATACACTGAAGGGGATGGTTAGTCATGCTTCACACAGCCCTGGAAAAGGCACTTTGTTTTTCTGCACCTCCTGCAGCTTCTCTGACAAGTCAGGCTACAGAGCACTTTCTGGACACAGTGTGGAGAGAAATAGGTGTCTGGGCTGGCAATGGGTAGTGATGAGCAGTGAACACTAGGAGCTGGAGTGACATGGAATCAGTGGTTTGAAAAATGTCTATTTTTTTTTTTGTTCAGCCATTTGGCACTGACTTAGCTCTAAAATTGATCACATCAGTGGCAAACTTTGAATGCCAGCATACACAAAGTATGTATTTTTATCTGAGCTAGTAATTATCATTTGCATATGGGCATATGTGCTATTTGTAAATGTTTTCAAAGCCTATGCTTTTGCAACATACCAGGTAGACTGATGTCATTCTTACAGCTAGTTGGTACTTCCTAAATTTTCCTGATCAAGAATGGCCTGTTGTAGCTGCATGGAATGTGAGCTCAAGTGCATGCTATAAAGCGCATCGTAGTATAAAACACAGGTTAGCACTGTTGAAAAAAATTGGCTGGAAAAGTGTCCTTACTTTTCCAACAATATTCAGCCAGTTGAAGAAATAGGGCTATATCACTGAATACCTCCCTTAAATCCTCTCAGGGAGATAGATGTTTAAGACAGATTGTGACCTAGGCCCATTTGATCTGACATTTCTTGCAACAGTTGTGATGCTTCTTAATGGTGGCGATGAAAAGCAGATCTGCCTGGCTTGTGGGTTTTGTCTTTATTTGCACTTTAATTATATTGCTGGCCCAGCCCAGAGCTGCACAGTAAATTCCATTCATTCTGTCTAACTGCTAGCATTTATAAAATGCACCTTAGCAACTTTAAATTTCATTAAGGGTCTTCACCACAAGGGCCATCTCTTTGTAAATAACTGCATGAGGATACGTCACAAATACTGGAAAATTCCTCCATGAGAAGAGCAGACAACAACAGAAAAGGAAATTCCAGAAGCATTTTAAATAGTTCTGGCCAGTGAGTGTTAGAGAAATGAACATGGAAAATGTTACTTACAGAAGCTTTTTATTGTCAAAAGTGTGCTTGTTCTTTTCACTAATGACTGACAAGAAGCTGATTGCATCCCAGTGCATGATACCAAGAAAAAAAGAAGCATTGTTTATGTGGACCACGAAACCAACTTACTGTGTATTTTCTGTACAAAAGCAGCTACCTTACAGTAATTTCATAAAACACTTTGAAGAAATGAAGAAACGGAGGAAAATGTTGTTCAGAAAGTGATTTCTTAACTTGGTTTTATTGTTTCTTTGTTAAAGAAAATGAGTAACAGTTGTCAATGTCAATTGGCATCTCTGTTGTATGCTATTAAATGCTACTTTATCTGCCTGTACCCCATTTTACCAAACTTCCTTGATGTTCTTAGGGTTAGAGGGTACAATTCTTCATCTTACTCTTTCCACAGTTAGTTCTTTTGTACTTTACAGGTGTATATTGGTTCTTCAGAGTTTCAAAGCATTCGATCAATGCATTTTAACGCTTGCAATAGGCAGGGCTGGCACTGTGCTGATGCTACAGTATTACAGGTGGACAGAGAGGAAGACAAGGATTAGATGTGTGTTTTTTCAAAGATGCTGAGCATCCATATCTTAAAATCAGTAGACAATGTTCAGCCTTTCTGGAAAAGCAGGAACTATTTATATGCCAAAAGTTACCTCCCGGGTCAGTGGCACAGTTTAGATTAGAATTACTGGAGTAACTAGATACTTGATTTGTGTTCAGAGCAACAGAAAAAGGTTATGGTCACAGTAATGTTTGATTTGCTCATGAATAATGACTTTTTGGATGGGGATACAGTGTGTTCATTAAAATACAGGAGGTGGTTGCTCAGAGAAGTGAGCATGCATCTTGTTATCCACAATGCTAGCCAGTGTTGAAACCCTAACCAAAGCTGGAAACAGCTGTTCTGCAGAAATCCTGCATGGGGAGTGTAGAGCAGTGTGTCTGCCCCGCAGTCGCGTTGTGTTCTTCACGTGTAAGTGGCCTGAGTGCCTCTGATACAGTACTGCTGCAGTGTTTGAGCTATGGCAATAGTTAGTACGCAGCAGCAACCTGCTTTATGTGAGGCTTTGCCTAGTACATCTGTGTAACCAGCTAGCGTGGTGATCTCTCTGTACAGCACACAGGGATTGTGGAGCTCCTTGCTGCCAGCTTCTCTGTGCCCCTCCACCACAGCCATATAATATATAGATAGGAATCCCACTATAGCTTTCATGCTGTGGAAGCAGAACAGACTTTCTTTTCTGCAGCTGGAGCTGGAAAAGCTTAGCTGATTCATAAGATTCTTAAGAAAGAGAAGGGCTGAAGCACCTGTCTACTTGCCTTCTTTAGCTCCTCAGCCCTGCTGCTGCAACAGCAGTTCTCGTGTTGGAGGTGCTGCTCTCTTCAGCACTCCCTGACAAAAACGCCTCCAGGTGTACGAGCTGGCTAGCTGCAATGGGGATAGCCTCTTTCACCCACTGGTGCAACAGTGGGCATGCTCGCCAGCAAAGTCCGAGGGGAGTTTTGCAGTATTTTTTATTGCATAAGAAGTAGCCCGGATTCAGCCCGTAGTTATCTGGGAACCTGGGCAGCAGCAGCACAGACACGTCCCCTTCCATGTGACAGAGAGCACTTGTCACACGCTGATACGGGGTTAGAGTTGCCTTCACCCCAGCCTTCACTCCCCACTCTGTCCCTCTCCCCCTCCCCACTCAATTCACCAGTATTGTTAGTGGACTGAGCCTGTGAGTAGTCATCATGTGAAAGAAAACATAGATCCGTTGAATTTACAGTGGCAGTAAGTGTATCTTCTGTCCCGTTCTTTTGGCTAGTCCTGTAACACACAAACGCGTAGCTTAATACCGAGAGATGATACTGGGTCTGATCACCCTTATCTAAAAGTAAGGAAGAGGTCTCCATCCTCTTTCTGCTTTCCTAGTTCTTAATACTGATTGTTCTGTAGGATAAAAAGGAACTTCACTATTTGAAGTATTTATTACCTTTAATTAACCACGGTGATTTTGATTCCAGGACATGTTCATTATCCCAAGATTTCCTTCATAATCGTTATTTATTTTAAAGGTTTTACAAAACTATCATTGTTTTATTTGTATGATATTCAGTCTTTCCTCCTTACACTCTTATCAGCAACATTAAACTTAGATACATGATTTTAAATTCTCACCAGTAGAGACATTTTTACCCACTCATAATTGTTGTTCATTAAGGGTAAAATCCTTCAGACCTCACTCTGATAATACTTTAGGCTTCACTGAGAGCTTTTCATAAGAAAGTATTTGGGGATCTGGCTCTCAGCTATTTGCCTGTTACAGTTTTTGCCTCTAAATGTCAAATGTCTCTGTGTAGGATGCTTTGTGTCTAATCTGCTGCTCAACTGTGGTTGTTTTGTTGTACCTTTACTTTTGAAATAGTCTCTCAAGTTGTGTTCTTTAGGAGAATAGATTTATGTTTGACAGATGTACCTATATCTAACATGTTACTTAGTGCACAATCTAGATGTTTTTGCATGTATTGTAACTTATCTTTTGACCTGAGGTTATTGCTTTGTATTGTTAGTAAGGCATATCAGGCAGGGTGTTGTGCCTATATGCTAATTAAACATTCTTTTATTTCCTGACTTCCAAGAGTCCTTACTGGTATCCATTTATTTTTACAAACACATGTGCATGCGCGCGCACACACACCCCCACCCTGATGGTGAATAGTTAAATCTACTCCTGAATTACTGAGTCTTACAAAGAAACATGGGAGGAGAAGGGAAAAGCCATTAATAAGAAGGGCAAAACTCAGAGAAAATTCTGGGTCTTTACTGGGAAAGAATGGTTTTAATTACTTAATTTTATTCTCTTTTTGTCCTCATGTTGCATTGCAGCAGCTGTGGGCATGACTGGGATAATGCTTGGGGATAATGATTTTGGAGACTGGAGCCTTGGAACGGAGAATGAAGCCTACTTCATATACTACTAGACATGCTGATCTGCTGTGAGGTGTACAGCACAAATAACTAAGACAGACAGGTAGCAGATTAAACTGAACCAGCCGCACAACTCATTCTTCAGCTGAGAAGAGCCTTTCCCTCTGTTCCCTTTATAGGAAGTTATGAGTTTGAGTATCACATCAGAAGATGTTCCAGGGCTTTCAACAGAATATTTCTTTAGGCAAAAGGCAATGAATTAATTACAGAAGTAGAGAGTAAATAACATTGTCCTTAACTTACTTATCCTGTTGTTTTGTGTTTGGACTTTTGTCTGAACATCCCTAGCCTTCTCTTGGCTGATATACTGGCCAGCATTTAAAGAAATAGCACAGCCACATTTATGCCCAAGAAAGCACAGAAAATATTTTAGGTTTGGAAGTATGTTATGTCCCTCCTCTTGCAGAGGACAACAAGTCACAGAGAGATAAAACGACTTGAAAATGGAATCAAAATAGTTAATAAAGACTACAAAACCATCTCCAGCTTTTGTAATATGCTTTAATCACTGTTTACTGCTTTCCTTTGTTGAACTGGGTAATTTCTTTAAGTCAGAAAGATGTCTATTAAATTTGTTTCAAGAATTAACATTTTTTTAAAAATAACTGAACTGTAATGGAACATCAGGCCTGTGTAAGAGGGAGATAAAGCAAATGACTTACTAAAATCAGCATCTGTTCAGTACCTTGCAGTCCCATTTTCTGCAATCTTTTTACATTTTTGGTGTTTCACATAAAATTTAAATTGTTTTAGAGAGCAACTTACTCTTGAAGTTGTCAGATATTGTCAGTGCAAGGGGAAAAAATCAAACTAATTGCCAAGCATCTCTGTTTAGAAGTACTGCAGGATAATTTTAATTTCAAGTTGTTTTCTCCACACTAAACCGTTTCATTAACCTCAGGCCAAAGAGTTGGCTGTTTTTACATCTTTCTCGTAAGGCCATGGTCATAGGATCATAGAATCACAGAATGGTTTGGGTTGGAAGGGAATTTAAAGATCATCTAGTCCAACTTCTGACATGGGCAGGAACACCTTCCACTACATGAGGTTGCTCAAAACCCCGTCCAACACAGCCCTGAAAACTTCCAGAGTCTGCTTTGGAAGAAGAGGAGGAGAAGAGAAGATGAAGAAGATGAAGAAGAAGAAGAGAAGATGCTCCAGATGGAGCATCTACTTCCTCTCTGGGCAACCCATGTCAGTGTCTCACCACCCTCACTGTAAAAATTTCTTCCTTTTGTCCAGTTTAAATCTACCTGCTTTCCATTGAAAACCATTGACCCTTGTCCTTTCACTACAGGCCCTGATAGAACTCTCTGTCTTTCTTACAGATCCCATTTGTATATTCAAAGGCTGCAATAAGGTCTTCCTGGAGCCTTCTCTTGTCCAGGCTGAACAACCCCAACTCCTCAGCCTGTCCTCATAGGAGACCTGTTCCATTGCTCTGATCATTTTTGTGGCCTTCCTCTAGACCTGCTCCAACAGGTCCATGTCTTTCCTGTGCTGAGGACTCCAGAGCTGAATATAGTATTCCAGGTGAGGTCTCACCAGAGCAGAGCAGAGCAGAGCAGAGGGGCAGATCACATCCCTCAACCTGCTGGCCATGCTTCCTATCATATAGCCCAGACTGCAGATGGCTGCCTGGCTGCAAGAACATGTTGCCAGCTCATGTGCAATTTACTGTCTGTCAGTATCCCCAAGTCCTTCTCTGCAGAGCTGCTTTCAATCCGTTCATCTCCTAGCCTGCATTAATATTGGAGATTGCCCCAGTCCAGGTGCAAGACCTTGTACTTGGTCTTGTTCAACTTCATGGGCTTTGCACTGGCCCACACCTCTAGCCTGTTAAGGTCCCTCTGGATAGCATCCCTTCTGTCAAGTGAATGAAATGCACCTCTCAGCTTGGTGTCAGCTGCAGACTTGCTGAGGATGCACTTGATCCCACTGTCTATGTCATTAATGAAGATATTAAATAATACTGATCCTAGTATGGACCCTTGAGGGACACCACCGGTTACTCTTTTCCTCTTGGACGTTGAGCCATTGACTGTAACTCACCAGGTGCCATAATCCAGCCAGTTCTCCATCCACCTAACGGTCCACCCATCAAATCCAGATCTCTCCAATTTAAAGTGAAGGATGTTGTGGAGGACCATGTCAAAGGCCTTACAGAAGTCCAGATAGGTGACATCCATACCTCTTCCCTTGTCCATTGGTGCAGTCACTGCATTGTAGAAGACCACTAGATTAGTTAGAAATTATCTGCCATGTTGGCCGTCTCTCCTCAGCCCTCTGCCTTCTATATGTTTCAATATGTCTTCCAGGAGGATCTGCTCCATGATCATACTGGGCACAGTACGACCATGGATTGTCATTTAAGAAGTATTTAGCAGGTGAGCGGCTGTTTTGTACTTTTTACTATGTTGCAAGAAAACAACTAAATACTCTGTAAAATTATAGTCTCATTGAAATGATCAGATCTCCAAGGAAATCTGACAGCACCTTGGTCATGAAGAAAGAGGGGGAAGCTAGCTAGTACAGGCTGTACAAAATCCTCAGCTCTGTGAAGCAAAACCTGAAATTCGTCTTGACTGATTGTGGAAAGATAATGAATGAGAATTGTGAAAATTGAACTATGCCTTGAAAGTTACATTCTAATTTTCTGGCCCAATCTGTGTATAGCCTAGATAAAGTAAAATTTGAAAAGAGCAGATTTTTGCTTGAAACTTCCAGTTTCAAAGAGGACTGAAACACTGAAACAATCGCTGGTATTCATTCCAGTTCCCTGACTGCTAGAGCCAAATCCTCTAGATGTGTGTTGGTACGTGTAGTAGCAGAAGCTATTTCAAATTTGTTTTCCTAGAGGTAGCAGCTCCACTGTGTAAACCTCTTTGAAGCAGACACCATCCTACCATACTAATGCTCATGATGTGCACCTGCCTTGATGGATGGGTCAGAAACGGAGAAGTAATTTCTACTAAAGACTTGTGTTGTCTCCCCCTACTCTTCCTGGAAACTCTTCATTTATACAGATTGGGGACAATAAGAATAAATCATGTCTAAATCCTACATACATTAACTTTTCCAGCCAGAGAAGACTCAAAGTCCTATCAATGCTTTCTATTCTGTTGTAAATCTAAGTATTTTATTTATTCCATTTCGTTTACTGTTAAAATTTCATCTCCAATGGGGGAGCCATCTGAAGTGAAAAAGAGCACCTTTTTTCCTTCTCTAACCATGTCTGCAGGAGTTTCTGTGATAAAAAATGCTGGATCAGCATGATGGAAATAGGGGAGATGTCCAAAGTTCAACACATTTGAATAAGTTTGTTGGTTCTGTTTCTCTAGTCACTACTCTTTTGAATTCCCTGACAATCACAATCTCAGAACTGATTTATTTTGCCATTTAACTGCTGCATTTTCAGGACTGTTTTATGAGGGGAATAAGAATCTTGCCTGGGGAAAGGCTAGTATTAGAGATCTAGTTCCATAGCTGGGGTGTGATTTGAGGGGAGAGCCTGCTTGACTGTGAGTCTCCATCGCCAGCGGTGGCTGGCCCTGTGGCAGCAGCACCAGAATAGAATTGATGTCCTCCGCTGGGCTGGAGAGCAGAGTGTCCTCTCATAACGCAGTAATGTTTGTTTGTAGTTCTCAACATATACCCTTGAGAGAAAATGGCATTTCAGTGAGATGCCAATACTTTTTCTTTTCATTTTTTGAGATAAAAGCTTTGCCAAAAATGTCACATAAGAACAACTTCTCAAAGGGCTAAAATTGTCTGAAACAGAATTGTCACTCCTTTCACACACTAGACACTTTCTACACTAGACAATTCCTACCTTCAGTCTTGCTGCTCTAATTAAAAACGCTGGCACTGTGCAATGCAGTCTGCAGCACAGCTGGCAGAAATAGTGTGATTGTTTTTTAAGAAATCGTGCTGAAGGCCACGCGGTTCTGTTCTAAGGATTTTGGACATTCCTGATTTTCCA
>NW_010428761.1:27568-30190 GCF_000710305.1 Buceros rhinoceros silvestris | reverse complement strand
CAAAGGATCAACTCCATTTTTAGGAAAGACTTTTCTCCCCACTTGGGCCAGAACGCACACTGCTAATTATAGAGAACCTTCCTTTATGATGTGGTGGATGTTCCATGAAGAGCAACTTCAATAACATGAAATAACAGGGGTTATTTTTAACAGGTTGATCAGATCTGGTTGAGCTCTTCACTTAGAAGACATGCATTAGCATCTTAAAATGCTTTCTTTGGAGTCATCATTTAACTGTAGGAGGAATGTTCCTGTGCCTATTTATGCACTTGGTGATATGGCCCATGCTCAACACCAAGTGCTTGCTTAAATTCCATTAACTTCAGAGGGGTGTAAGAGGCTGAATGCCACCTCAAAACAGAACATTTTTCCAGTTTGAGATCTTGGTGACTGCATATACTCTATGTAAGTGAATGTTGAACATCCGCGGTCACAGAGAAGCCTCAGTAAGAGGTCTCAAAACCATTTGGTAAACAATTATATTTATTCCCAAGATGTTGTGCTTCACCGATTTATTCTGTCTTTAGGAATCTCGAGAATTAAAAGACCCATCAAACTTGAAAACCAGTGATTGCCATTGCATCAGGGGCAAGCTGACTCTTAGCTTATTAAGGATATTGTGTGTAGAGGCTCTTCGCAGCTGTACAGCAGCAGAGCTCTGACTCCCCACAGCAGGAGAGCTAGCAATTAAGTGTCCTTGTAAGCTCTTCAGAACATGACATCCTGCAATGCCTAATTTGATACATATAGAAAGGAAGAATAACTGGGCCTATAGTTTCAGTCCTGATTCCTTTGACTAGTAATGAATTATATCCTACATGTGGAAATTCGACATTGAAAAAGTCATTCTTTCATTTTCTTTGAAAGAAATGAGCTGATCAGAAAGGCCTTCCCATAAAACAAAATTACCTTCCTTGGTCCATATAGGTAACCTCTCTGTTCACCAGCTTCCACAACAAACTCCAACAGGGCACAAATTACAGCTGAATTTCAGCTGAACTCCCTGTGCAGGGACAGATGGTGTTAACAGCAATTGAATTAACAGTTGGATATTGCTACTGCCTCAGCACAAGCAATGAAACCAAGACAGCATTTTAGATTTCACACAAATATTTAGGTTAGATAGAGATGAAAACAAAGCATTATTTAAGGGTGGTTTTAGCATCCCAACACAGTTTCTGTAACAGTTCTTCACAAAATGGATCAAGGAAGAGTAGTAAGACCAAGCTATTTTTTAAGGTATTTATAAATTATATATTCTTCAGAAATCAGACGGGAACTTGCTAACACTATTTGCCAGGTGTTGCAGTGTTAGCTAGCAGGCTGAGTTTTGTTCGTATCTTCTGTTCTCCCAGGCTCTGAGCTGGAAGGTAGCTTAAACATCTGTGTAAGCTAGCAAGGCTTAACAGTTCATGGTATCACCTCGAAGTCTTTGTCTGTTCAAGGGCTTTATGGAAAAGGCTGCCTGTAGTAAAAAAATTAGAATGAGGCACACGCCTCAGTCATGAGCTGCTGAACGGGAGAGCAGGGTCTGCGCGTTGCTGGCAAAGAGACGGCAGTGGCCACTGCGGAAGTGTTGTTAGACAAAGCTCTGTATTAAATGCAGGCTGAGGGTCTTAGAGCAGCAGCAAAAGATGTGATGCAGCCACAAAGGAGTTCTCGCCAAGTACGAAAGGAAAAGCTGGTTTCTGTTTTCACCGCCAATTCCTGCATAGGGCCGATTTGCTGTGCTCACATTTCAGTACTCATGTTACCTCAAGAGATCCTCAGTTGCACTTTTATCAATACCAGTAACGGTGTTAGGCTGATAAAAAGCAGGTGTGGTAAAGAAAGGGTGTTTCAAATACTTGGTAGAGCACAGGCATTGATCTGGAGTGGCTGTTTTGTTTTTAATTAGGTGGGCATGCATGGCTCTCATTAATCCAAACAAGTCATGACATCTTGGGGGAGAGGTGCCTATGTGTTGTAACGTTTCAAAAAGCTGAGATTTGGGGTTAGGAAATTGCTATGTACATTTCAAGAAATGTTAAATGTACAAAAGGAAAAGCATTTTAAAGTCTTTGATTTTTAAAAGCTGCTTGGTACTGGTGTCTGTGTTCCTCTATGTCAGCCTTGATAAAATTTCAGCTTTGGTGGGAGCAGAACTAGATGAGTGAAATTGATTATTCTTTTTTGCTTTCTGAACCATTGTGTGTTATTTCTTCCAGTGCTTTACACTATGTAGCTGTAATAACTCCAAATGGGAGGCTTCACATATCCTCCTTTTACATTTCATGTTTCTGGAACACTCTTCCTTACAAAGAGTCAAGAACAAATGTCGTGAATTAAAAAGTAAAGGGGAAAAAAAAATAAGTGTCCACTGCAGTTGTTCCTAGCTCAGTCTGGGTCCCGTTCTCTGCTCTGACCCATTTCCAGCTGGGATGCATGCAGGTGGATTTATCCTGCTCTCCATGTCCCTGAGGGTTTGTTCAGGCAGGCTAGGCTTGGCTCAATCCAGCACAGAAGCTGCTCTTGACCGTTCTCTTTTGGCTGTCGCTACTAAACGGGCTCTTGGGGTGAATCAACAAAAGTGCACCTTGTTGCAGTTTAGCATCTGGCCCACCATTTGCTGATGTAAACTCT
>NW_010428761.1:1097-27478 GCF_000710305.1 Buceros rhinoceros silvestris | reverse complement strand
TTTCCCCTTGAGAAGTGTTTGAAAGATAATGTCGCTATCATGCAACTTCTATGTGCCCCCCTTCTGCCACATCCTGCTTACGTCCTTAAGGGCACCCTTGTGTGAGCAAATGTCATTCATGTAACCCAGTGAAACAGGATTGGCCACTGCATCAATTATTTTCATTCCTCTCACCTCCTTTTCCCCCTCTCATATTACCTGGGCTCTTGACAGCGCACCAGCTCGTTACTCCCTTTACATTCTGGGATCGCTGCAGGCAGCAGGAGGTCTCTACCTTCAGCTTCAAGGTCAGTTTAACAATGCATATTTTTTTTCCTAGCCACAAATAGTAGTATTTCAAATACAAGGGTTATTAAAAATTAATTCAAAGCACCATAGGATGTGGTGTAATTAGGTTATAATTTATTGATTCGCATGACTGTCTTGTGCAAGAAAAAAATGTGTCAGCCCACTGTGCAGCTGCTGACCCTTAAGTATCAGTTTAAGTAAGAGAAAAATAGGTTGCTTTGCAGACGTGTAACAAGTTCTCTAATTCAGTAAGGGGTTTTTTGTGATTTTGATTGCAGCTCTCTGCACTGTGGAGATGAGGGGTTTATACTGTAAAATAGTGCTGGATTAATTCAGAAGGGCAAGAACTCCCTGCACCTAGGCTGGGCTTCAGTAGGAGAATATGGGTTTCTGGGTCTCACCAGGCTGTGTCTGACTGGCCAGACCTTCAGCTGATGGAAATAAAAAATCGTGTTCTCACTAAGGGGTAGTTGCCTGATCTATGAAGAGTCACAGTCTTTTCCATGTCTTCTCTATTCATACAAATCTATTTAGAGATTCATAGTTTGAATTTTTCTTTTCAAAATTACTAGATTTTTATAACCATTCAATGAATTCTAGCACTACAAGGAGAAAGAATTTTTTTTTTTTTGAGATATTCCATGCTGTGATTAAGGAATATTTAGAATGATGCATGCACTGAATTTGTTCCTGCAGTCCAGAAACTGTATTTTAAACCCAGACTAGTCAAAAAGCTTTGGATCTTGCTGAGGGTGAGCCATGAGAAACTGAAAAACCACCAATATTTCTTTATGATATTTTATGTTTTAATTAACATCTTATCCTCTGAACCTGTAGAGTGATACAGCAAGCCAAGAGCGATGTAAACTGTTTTCTGGACACCTATAGGAATGGTCTCTCACACTTGTAGTCACTGGTGACATTTATCGCAGATGTTTCTAAGGTACCAGCAATTTCCATAGATGGGCAGAGAAAACCTTCCACTGGCATCTGTAGGCTCTAGCTCGAGCTAAGGGTGTCTCAAAGGACTTAGTTCTCAAATACAACAGACCAGCCTCCTTCTCCCGCCACCACGTGAAAGTTCAGCTCGCTGCAACGACGCCGTTAGCTGACCACCTTAACGGTTTAGGATGTGTGTATACATTTTCGGTGATCATAAGCCTGCTTGAACTTTAACTATGACTCTGCCATTCCTCTAAAATGTCACTCAAGATCACATGGTGTGGGAATTAATACCATCCATGACCTGGTGCAAATATTTAATCTAGTTCTATTTCTAGAAATGTCACTGTAACCCTTGTACCTTTTTTCCCTCCTTGTGCTGCCTGGTGTGAAATATGAGATAACCGATACCTGTGTTCAAATATGTTAAGAGAAAAATAGAGCTGACAACTTCCTCTTTGAAAGAAGTTCAAGAAAGTAAAAAATTAACAGCAAGCACATTATTTTTTAACTATTAAAATTAGTAGCAAATTTCACAAGTTCCTTTAAGAGTAGAGAGGTGGTTTGTGCATTTCTCGTGATTGCTTTCCTCTGAAGGTCCCAGGGAGGGGTGCACAGCTTCACCTCAGGCGGTCTGAGCACAGTGGTAGCTGTGAATTGTCCTGGAGACCCTCTGCACCCTCTGGCCAGAGCTGCAAGGGGAGTTTTGCTGTGTCTGAGTTTTCTTAAGCTGTAGGTTTTAAAAAAGGACCTTTTTAGTGTCCATGAGGAACCAGCTGTGTAAAAGTCGTATTTCTTCTGGAAAGTACCTTCACCTTTAACAGAGGATTTAACCTCAGTGTATTGTGAATAAGAGGGAAAACTAGTTTAAGGCCCTGAAATAAGCATTCCTCAACTGTTTTTATCCTTGGCTTCAAACTGTGGTTACACACAGCTCTTGTACCTTAAACAATACCTGCAATCCTTCTGTTTCTCAGTCAACAGTAAATTTGCAGTAGTGACTTCTGTCACTAAATATGGCTGATGGCTTTTGTCTGCTCCTTCTGCACATGGTAGTTGATGCATACATCAAAATACAGTTTTAAAACCAAAATACAATCCTGACAGGACATTAATGTCCTGAAGGCTCATTACAAGTAGCTGAGTATGTCTTGGGGGATAGCGGAGAGATAAAGGCTATGACCTCTACGATCATGACCTTTCAACAGATTTCGCTGATTCACTGGCAGTGCCATCATGGCAAATAGGAATACAGCTTTGGAAAAGGCAATGGCGATTGGATTCTGAACTTGTTTACCCTTTATGGTGCAAATGTGGTGAGAGAACAGGAATGATGTTGCTCTGCTATGACTAAGCCTTGGTTTTGTAGACACTTAACACTACATCCTGTACAGCTTAGTGACTGATACTTTCAGCGTTGCATTTACTGCCCTCACATTAACCACGGCAGACTTTGCTCCACAAGATGACTTGCAAGGAATTGATCAAAGCTGTTCGCTCTAGGAGAGAACATGATGCATGGAAGATACACAGCAACAGTTTGAGCCAATTGCCCTGTGTTTCTTCTCTCCTGCACAACAGAGTTTTTGCTTTCTCCGAGCAATAACACAAACAAAAGTGACCTTGGAAATAGAACTCACTTAAAGGACTCACTGCCAGTGACAAATTCCAGTCTTAGAGCCACTGAGATGTGCTCCATGCCCTGAGCTTGGGCCCAAAGCATGTGTAATCCTGGAGGCATACAAAAGGCATAAGGAAAAGCCAATGTCCAAACAGAAGATAATGACATAATAAGGGGAAATTTGTGCAAGGCAAGATGTCCAAGCATTTAGTAAAGCTGTCACATCCAAATACTGGGAGCCATCAAAGTGTTTTGCAGCACATTTGACTAAGAAAAAACACCCTTCCCTGCTACTTTACCCATAGAAAATCCACCTGATGCTGAAGACCAGCAGAGATGTGCATCTTACCCTTCACATTCAGCAGTTAAATGGCCAGCTGTGGGCACTGCTGAGGACCTTGCTACCTACAAAGGAAAGGACAATAGACATGTAAATCCTGGGCAAGCATAGAGCAAATCAGCCTGGACTGTGGTAAGGAAAAGCAGGAGGTGAATGACTTGAACAGGACCGTTGCATGAGAGCCAGAAACCTTGGCACACACAGTACAAAGGTGGTGAACCAAACCTGAGTGATGCCATGTGCAGCAGAAGTAGGTGCACCCTCCCAGTTACAGCTCAGGCTGGCACTGCAGTGCTCACGAGATCCATTTTATTTGTATTTCTGCCATCTGCTAAGGATTTGAGAAGCTCATGCTCTTCTCTCCCTGATATTCCTTGCATGTGTCTTCTTTCCAGGCCTCCAACCAGGTCAGCACTGTCCTGTTCCACAGACTTGAGCTAGGACTTTAATTTCTATTTCCCCACTGCAAAATACCAATTCTCACTAATTCCCTTTGGTCTGCTCTGTCTCCTGATGTGTTAGCTTCTGCTGATTTGCATACAGAATATATAAGGCTTTGTCACAGCCTTACACTGACACAGCTCAGTTTAGATCACATCTCGAAATACTTCTTACACAATGGGCTGAAATCCCCATGTTGTCAAATTCATATGGAAGAAGCAGTCTGATTCCCAATGTACCTATCCATTACATTGTAGAAAAAGTCATTATTATCAGGGTATTGTCTGAGTGACAGACACATGCTTGAGGTCTCATGCCATGAACCCTAAGAATCTCATTAAAATCTATAAAATAAAATTATTAAGCTGGATAGCTCAAAAAAAAAAAGTGACCAATACCACAGAAATTAGACCTTGTTTGGACAACTGAAGAAAAGATGTTCACAGAACTAAAAATTAGTGCAGCTTTAGATGCAGTCTTCTATGTAACCGAAATAAAATCCAAATTCACATGTAGGTTGTGGTGCACTGAAAGAACTTTAAACTCTTGCAAGGCTGGTGCAGTTAATAAACCGCCACCTAACAGAGGAAAAAAAAAAAAACCAAACCTAAGTAGAAATCCATAAATTATAACTGGGAACCATTTAAGAATACTTAATCAGTACATTTGAAATTCCACAACAGAGAAGAAAACTTCTGTGATAATTGGGCAGCATTCCATTTTAAAGGGAAAGTGAAAGTAACAGTAAAAAAAAATTGCTGGGACTGAAGTTAAGCAGGTTCCTGCTGTTGCCGATAGCCCCATTACATAACCTCACTCAGAAGCGTATCTGTGTCCGTTATCAGATACTGCTCCCATCAGGAAGCTCCCCCGGCCGTGCTGAGGACTGCAGTCACCCGCGGCTCAGGGAACCGAGTGATTCCAAAAAAGGGGCCAGCACTTGGCAGGCAATGACCATGGAGAGCACTTCTAGCGAACCACTCCAGTCCCAAGGGGCTGGTGTGATTTCCAAATGCAAAAGCTATTTCGTAGACACAGGGATGCTCTTCCATTTTGGAGACCTGGTACAACCATTACAGGAACAACAGGACCATTCCGGTATCAGGGGGATCTTGAGGATGAAACAAAATGGAAAGACTTCAGGGAAGAGCTGAAGAGCTATTAATAAATTTGAAAATAATTATGATGGAGAGACATAAAAAAATGCTAGTTATTAAGTAGTGACATGTGAAACAAATAATGAGTAGCAACTTCTACAAAAAACTGATTAAAGTAATAACAAAGGCCAGTGATTCAAACTGAAGAAAAAGAATGCAGGGCAAAAATAAGAGTTTTATTAACCTTTTTTATCTCAGGTTGATTAACACTTTATCTTCTACAGACCATGCTCTCAATAGTTTTAAATGCAAGACAGATGCTTTCCTAATGCAGGTCTTTTCCTTCCAGCACACCCAATCAGCACAGTGAGCACTCAATCCCTTTTCACAGGTTAAAAAAATGATAATCACAGAAGTTCTGATCTTGAAAAATTAATCTTTTCCCTTCCCAGCTGGGCTCTGAGAAGAAGGGTAGAAAATGGATTTTCTACCATCATGAGCACAAGGGATCAGCCTAATGAAACTCCTACAAAAGAAAAGTGTGCACCTTCATTTTCTAGACTGTGCAGCAGTTAATTTTCTCTGATGAAAGCGAAACCCTTACAGTGGAGGTCTAATGATAGTCTGCCGTGAAACCTAAGTCACAGCATGGTATTTCTGGTAAAGCATTCTCAGAAAAACCTTACACCTTTAACAACACCTTTAGCTGGGATAATTACATTTCTCTGAATCCACAGAGGTGGTGATGGTGCAGTCTTATTGTTAGGGCAATTTGACATTTTCTACGGGGGAAAAAAAACAGCTGAATCTGTTAACGATTTGAAGTCAGATTTGACAAACAGCTTTGATGAGAATTTTTTTTAGTTTAAGACTGTCCTGTTCAGACTCTTTCAAAATGGATTTCTTTGAAATGTTTGTTTTGAAGCAATGCACTACTTTGGTATCATGCTATTTTTAGGGGGAAAAAAGTGAAAACCAAACCAAAATGGTCTTGTTTCTGTCAAATAAAAAATCAAGTTCACTATGCACCCAGGTTACGCAGTTTGCTGAACTTGTACACCAGGTTTTTGACTATGTGTGCTGTTTTAATTGCATGTGGACTACCTATGCAAGGCGTAACGTGGACTCAGTTTGTGCTGCAGTTTTATATGCATTTCTATTCAGAACCAGAGCCCACCCTTGTGGCAAGAGATGTTACACCATTTTGATAGAAAGAATTACAGTCACCTTTCCGCAGCAGCCCAGGTGATGTTTTTCTTCTCATAAGAAATTCTAACTTTCATGTTCCCCTAGACCCTTTGCATTTGACAGTCACAAATGATGGTCCCTGTGATGGCAATGCCATGCTGCAGTCAGAAGGTCCTACCTAAGGAGCAGAAGATCAGGCCAGCTGTCGTCTCCCAGTTCCTGCAGGCAGCAGCTGCCTGATGCTGTGATTGATGCTTGTCAGGTCACCTTCTCAGCAGAGTCACCTTTTCTGCAGTAATGAACTGGGTTTAAAAAGCTGAGGCACTTACCGGTAAAGACAGCAACTGAACTTCTGCTTACAGAAGTGCAAAGTTTGGGGAAGAATGAGGAGTGATGGGCTTCAATTCTAAGAAGAGATGTGTAGTTAGATAATAGTTTTTTTAAAAAAAGAAAAAAAAAAAAGCCTGTCTTACTCTGAGGGTTTGTTTGGTTGGTTTTCTTGGGGTTTTTTTTTAGGTAGATAACCTGCAGGCTGTGGCATTTCCAGTGTTGGAGGCTTTTAAGAGCTGTTACAGAAGCATTTGTCAGGTAAAGTGGAGCCTGCCTCAGGGTAAGGGAAATGTTTTCTGTGATCCAACAATGCAAGAATGTCCTGGGGACAAGGCACACAGCACAATGGAAGATAACATTGCCAACAAAAAAAATACTTGCATTGAGGGACTTCCTTGAAACTCAAAAAGGAAAATAATTTTATGAGCATAAAATCTGCCTTTGATCAGGTGTCCACAAGTTAGTCATTCTGTCCCAAAGGCACAGACCCATTTAATGTATCAGACCTTGAAATGGTGAGAAAAATGTCTGAACTAAGTAGAAGGGGACAATGAAACTGTCCAAGCTGAGAGGGTCTGCTTCAGGGATGAAAGCTCAGCATTGCACATCCAGACAAAAAAGGGCATAAATACAAGTGAGAAGGGGGTCCTCATACTCATTCAGCAGAAATAAGGTACAATGTCCCTGTATTTCTCAGATCAGCCACAGCACAGAGCCTTCACCATCTGAGTTTACCAAAGAAGTGTTTCTGCTTTTTCAGACTGGTTCTTTTCCCCCAGGTTCATGCATTTCTTCTTCGAGGTGGTTTATTTTGCTTTCTGTTCACAGGCTTTGATTTCTATTACAACCCTATACCCCAGGCACTCAGTGTAGTTCAGCCTGAAAGTCAAGGATGCCAAGCTACCCGCAGCCACTCAGGGTATAAGCCAGAATAGTCATCATACCACATTCTGCAAAAGGTTTGCTCTGCTCAGCTGCTCTCAGGATTGGGCCTCTCTTAACCAGTAGCTGTTGCAAGGGCAAAGGGAAGGATACAAGAAGCACCAAATCAGCAGCTAAACAACTCTGAGCTTTCTGAGCTTCAGAGAGCACAGTTAGTCTTCCAATGAAAGCACAGAGAGCACCTTCTAGCATCCTTCACCCTTGCAGAGCTCCTGTGTACTTCTCAGCTCCTCCAGACGCCAAGTGCCTAGAGAAGAGCACACCATGCTTACCTTCCAGTCCCAGACCACAACACTGGGCTGATCCAGACAATAACTTTCTGGCTGGGGCATTGCTTCTATCTGTTGTGCATCCTTAAATGGAAAAGGCTTGAAGGTAGAAAAATATGCAGCCAGTCAATCAATAGCTGCTGTTACATTGGATGGGACTTTTTCGTCACATTGCATTAGTACAAGGAACGGAGGCTATAGGAAAACAGCAAACAACGCAGCACAGCCTTGCTGGGAGATAGAAGACATGGCTAAATATAATGACCTGTCCAAGGCTGTTAGCTCTACCTGTTAGGCTGTGGTACACGCTGTAGTTAATAGGTGCACTGCTCTGGTTATTTCTGAAGCATTATAATTATACTGCTGTGCCTCATGCTTCTTCTAAACACATACTGCACATGATTCCTCTAATTTAATCAGATGAACAGACCAGATTTGTCCCTTAAAATGACACAGGATTTAGAAGCTCCAAAAAAATCCAGGCTGGTGGAGATGTTGATGAGTGCCTGGGGTCATTGAAGTAATGTCATCATTTGCAGTGGGATTTTGATATGGCTTCTAGTTCTCAGGACAGCATTTTGACTGTCAGCCAATTCCTTGCAGTGAAGGTGGCATCCATGAAACAGAACTATAAATAGATACAGCTCCTATGAAAATAAATTAATTGTTTCTCAGACACTTAGGAATAACAATAATAGTTCTGTGTAGATTAGTAATAGGCCAATATTTTTAGAGCATAGGATGGAGATGTTATCCTGTAAGAGGCATGAGAACTACCTGCTAAATACACAGAAAAGAAAGCAACACAAAAAACCTCCACCACAAACCTCATCTTTGAATTTGATTTACAAACATTTTCCCTCTGCATTTCGGGAACGAGAAATCCTGTTTCAGGCACGAGATTCTGTCCTGCATCTCTCACCTAAACAAAATCACAGATGGAGGGGAGCTAGTCACAGAGGTAAGGTAAGGCTATGGCAGATCATCTGCCTCCTGTCCCAGCATGGTGTCAGCACATAATTCATTATACTTCTAGTGCTGTGCAAGTACCTTCTGAGGACTCGGAACTGCAGAGGAAATCATAATGTATTCCTAACAGAAAAAAAAAACCAAAAACCAACCTTTTTGTGTTGTCTCTCCCCGTTTCTGTTTTAGGGAAATTGTTGCAGTAAAAAAAATATTGACATCTCTGTCAAACAGTCAGCACCTTTCTCTGGAATACAAGTTAGATAAATGTATCTTGCATTTCAAAGGCATACAGGAGACAGAATAACGAAATTCAGGTTTAAAATTTTTTAAACAAGATACAGGACATGAAACAAATTACTCTCCACCTTGAAACACACCTGTGTTTCACATCTCGCATGTGTGACTAATGACTAAGATACTTTGCTTTGCAACAGAAAACCACACAAGCAGATGAGTTCTTTTTACCAAGTGAGAAGATACAGAAGCAACATGGCATTTGTCTTTAGACAGGAGTGGAAAAGGCAAAGAAGCAGAAGGTTTGAGGCTAACTAACCCAGAGTTACATGAAATTTGATGGAAATTAGAACACTTTGCTCACTGAAAATAAAACCAAATGCTTTGAGGTGTTTAATTTAACCCCTGGAAGATCGGTGAAGAGATTGTATAAACAATTTATTTTTAAAAACTTTGAAAAAACAACTGAAGCAGGGGGAAAGGTTGTGTTTTCTCGTAAATCTTTCATGCCCATTTCCTAAAGACTACTTATTTCTTCAGACATTCACAGAACATGCCATTTTCTCTCCTAGGCAGAGATTTCCTGTACTCCAAACATAATCCTAGTAAAATAAAACAAACAAACAAACAGAAAAAACTTGTATAGAAGAAATACATATAAATACTAACCATTTTTCTGAACACACTATTTAAGTGCAAATTAATAATAAATTTCTTCTCTAGGCTGACATTTAAAGTGAGGGTTTACTTGTCATTTCCACTGCATGAGGACTTACGGTTGACACTGGACTGTCCTCTCTTCCAGGCATCGCATCCAGAAAGGAATGGCTAGCACCTTCTGTCGTCTCCTGGCTGGCCGTGCAACAACTGCACTATTTGCAGCCGCAGGCACAGGAGTGCTGACCACTGGGTACCTCCTCAACCAACAAAATGTGACGGCTGCTGTTCATGAGAAACGGAAACTCTTCCCTCCAAGGTAAGGGCTTGGGATTAGGCAGTCAGTTGAGCACAGCACCCTGTTAACAGGGCTAGGGAGCAACAATTAACTTTTCGGAGGAAGGAGATACTTGCCAAAGCTACAGACTCCTCACGTGACTTCGCCATCTGTGTGTCTGTCCATGGGCTGTGTGACCTGAAAAACAGCACCTTTTATTAATAACCCCAGTTTTAGGTATCACCAACAATGGCCTTCAACAACAGAAAGCAGGGATGTGAGATAGTATCAACAATAAAAAAAAATCCACTGCAGAACAATAACAAGCTGAAGAAATGTTTTAAATTTTAAGCTGAGCACTGTATTAAGTCCTTATTTACCTCATCAGCTATTGAACACTTTGCAACTCAACATAATTGGCTGACTGGATGGACTCTACCATGAGGAAATGTGAAAATATTTTCATTATGCAAGTGGTAAAGAAATCTCCCATATAGCTGCTGTACTTGAAATACTCGTAATTCTGTTACAAACTGGCTGACTGATGATCAGAAACTAATTACAGACCTTCTTCTCTGCAGGTGGTCTGACTCAGTCACAAAAATGCCTTGCTAAAGCATAACATCTTTTATTATTCTTGTCTTAATACAGCATGCAGCTTTCTGTAAATAATAACACCATTAAAGCAAACCCAGATATTGTAGAAGAATCAAGTTTCTCAGGTGACATAGATCAGACAGTCCCACTGATGTCCATGAAGCTGTGGAAGCACCAGGGCTCCCAATTACAGAGAACTTCTTCAGCTAAACTTAATTCCCCTTCTACTTTAGCAAAACAATGTTAGAGCTCTTTTATTTCTGAGCAAGAGTGTCTCCGCAGATATTTAATGGGGATTAGTACACTTCCAGAGCTCTTTGGGATTCATCTTCCTGATGGCCCCAAGTAGCAGAAAGCTGCAATTGGCTGTTGGGGTGGTGGCCCACCCACCAGTGTGCAATGTGGGGTACCTTCAAGTGACCTGAATCTTTTTTCCTTCCTAAAATCCAATCCATCATATAAACAAAGAACTAACTATACTCTTAAACCATGCTGTGTACCCTGTACCCCACGATCTCTTTAACAGCTTCATCAACTAGCAAGGATTACTCTTCAAACGTGCCACACTAATTGCCTGGGACTCTTCTTCTCTTCAGTGCAGACTACCCTGATCTCCGCAAACATAACAACTGCATGGCTGAGTGCCTCACACCAGCCATTTACTCTCGGCTAAGGGACAAACTGACTCCCAACGGCTACTCTCTAGATCAGTGCATCCAAACTGGGGTTGACAATCCTGGCCACCCATTCATTAAAACTGTTGGCATGGTCGCAGGTGATGAAGAATCCTACGAGGTAAGAGATTTCCCCAATACTGTCATATTTGGTTAAGATTTCATGATACCGTTCACAAGATCTTGTTAGATGAAGATGGATTCCCCGTAGAGTATGAGCTCCTAAAACAAATTGTATCCCACAGACTACATAAGGGGCAGGCCATGTGCATAAAGATGGTGTTTTTCTTGCTCTTCCACATTAGCAAATGCATGACAGGAGGTGTTAATACAGATGTCCTCTCTGCTGCAAGTGAAGTTAGTAAAATGCAGCTGCTTGGGAACAGCTGCTACCTGCCTCCACCAGCTGCCCTCCTTCCTATGACTAAACTTAGTTTACAGCAAAACTATGCAACCCTGAGACACACAAAATAAAGGTAATGTGGAAACTATGTTGTGGAACAGCAGAAGCACAAGTGAAACAAAAATGTCTTCTGAGAAGAGCCAGACATTAAGCCACAGCTTTTGGATCATGGTGAAAACTGGACTGATAGCATTAGGGCAGACAGGCTTATTTAACTCTGAAATAAGAGCAAAAGAGAAGAAAATCCTTATTTTAATTGACCTCTGTTCTCTGCTCCCTTCAGTCTATCTCCAATGACACCTATTATTATATAGTCTCCTAACAGTATCCCTAACACTGGGCTGCTGAGGGTGGACTGGGACACCTGACACTCTGGGCTATCAACTCCTGTGGCTCAGTTTACTCATTCAGACGTGCCACTGCCACTGTTCCTCATCTGCATGACGGTGTGGTGGTGACTGGTGCTGACACACCTGAGCCAAGTGGCTGTAACAAGGACTAGTATCATACACAAGAATCCTAGCAGTGAAGACACAGGGCAGTCCTCTGTGGCCTAAAACCAAGAAGCAAGCTGCTGGGGGACTTGAGTGTGTGTTCTCATTGGTAATACATCCTGAAACCTTATCTGGTTGCCAGTATGTGTGGTAACTAGCGTAAGCCTGTAATTTAAGAAAGGTGAAATTGCACCTTCTTTCTGTTGTGAAGACAAGCAACCACTACAGAGCACTGTCTAGGTCTAAAGCACCCCCTCCTTTCTTATCTACCCCCGTCTGCATTTGCAAAGCCCCCTTTACATCTGTCACCCGGGAATCTGCACCAGGGAACTTCTCCCGTGGCTGAAGCCAGTGCATTGAAGAATTTCTGTGGTGCTGCAGACTCTCTCTAGATTCTCTTGACTCCATAGGTGTTTGCTGAGATTTTTGACCCTGTCATTAAAGTGAGACATAATGGCTATGATCCACGGACAATGAAGCACCACACGGACCTGGATGCATCCAAGGTAGGACTGAATTAAATAATGAGACAATAAAGGCCCAGGGCTCCATCTTACAGTAATGATATTGTATTCAATAGTACTTTTCTTTTTCCTGATCCAACTCCAAAGGTGCTCGTTTTGGAGTTAAGGAAAGCAAGATGCTGCTCAGGTCCCTATCAGCATGACAGCTGCAACCCTGCCTTGTTCCTAGCAGAGGAATCAGTCCCAGCTGTAATAAGCATTTGCGCCACAGTCTCACTTGGCACTGTGGGTCTGTCCATCAGCTTACAGATAACCATGTGTCTAAGGATTGGAATGAAAGCAGGTGTCAACTCCAATATGCCCATATGTGCGTGATCAAACCTTATGTGCTTAATATTTCCTTCACAGTTCAACTACACTGTGGTTTAGGATCTTTTGAGGATTTCCTCTTTCAAAGAATCTTCCTTACCTGGCCCACTGCCTCTGCCCATATCCATGTTTCCAAAGCCACGCAGATGCCTTCTTATCTTGGGACCATGAAGCACTAGCTTGTTACTCTGCCACATTCTTTCAGTCAAAGACACAGGTTGTTCCTAAAGATACCTCCTGGTGTCTGAGACTCTGAAGGGCTCCCAGTACACTAAGTATTTGTAATCTCATGGAGAGGTCATCAAGCCTGGGCAGAAAGATGCCCCTCTTTTTTTACAATGGGATTTTGTTTTTTTAATGATGGACTACTAGGTGAGGGTGTGTGTGTGAACTAAGAAATCATTCCTCCTTCAGATTACCCAAGGTCAATTCGATGAGCGCTATGTGCTCTCATCACGGGTGCGGACTGGCCGCAGCATCCGGGGCCTCAGCCTTCCTCCTGCCTGCTCCAGGGCAGAGCGGAGAGAGGTGGAGAACGTTGTGGTCACGGCGCTCTCTGGGCTGAAAGGAGACCTCTCTGGAAAGTACTACAGCTTGACCACTATGACTGAGAAGGAGCAGCAGCAGCTTATTGATGTAAGTATAGCTCCAACGCTGACACCACCTTCATTTACTTTTGGTTTTCTTAGTCTTTCTTTGGGGTACGTGTTTTCCTGCATAGATAAAGAGGACAATCACAGCAGTCACCCAGTAGTTAATGGACTGTCAATATTTTTAATGTAATGACAAATCATCCAGGGTCTATATTTTGACTAAGCACATAACAGTGCAGTCCAAAACATGGAGTTATAGTCAAGATATCAAGATCTGTGCCAAATCAAATATTATGGCTTCTGCCACCACTTTAGGCAAATAACGAAGTAAATTCAGGACTTTTTCTTAGTCATTTCCTTGAGCAAAGATTGATGTTTTCTGTATTAACAGCCATTCTAAGTACAAATATTACATCAAGATAAGCATTATATATTATCTGTATAAAGAGTCAGGCTGGGGGGCTTTGGCTGTAACTTCTTTATATCAAAACTACACTAATTCTAATTTCCCCCAAATGGCTGCAGCCAACTGCACCCCTCAGGTGACTTTCCTGCTGTCCCACAACTGTGTTTAAGGACTTGAAGGATCAGGCCCATAACAAGAGCTTTCACTGTCACACAAGAAACAGGAAAGCACACTGGAAACACAAGAATTTTCATCACCAATTTTGTCACAGCATGAGACAAGTCAAACAAACCTTGAATGTTCATTTTAGATATCCGAAGGAATGGCTGTACCCTGTTAGCTATATTCATGGCACATTAATCCATAACATTCAAAAAAGGGGAACTGATGAAGTAACAAAACTATTTATAACTGTGTCACAGTGCGGATTAAGCAGGAGATAAGCACTGATGTAAGGTCAGTAATTTTTTAAATTGAATGTCATCAGTAGTATGTTTATTGACAAGCTGTTGATGACCTACTGTAGGTTTTATTTCATTGCCTTTTTCAGGAGAAGAGAGCTCCTCAGAAAGCAGACAAAGATTCTACACAGAGGTGTGTGTAGAATATAATTCCTTCATGGTATAAGGCTAAGTCCTCTGGGAATTGGAACAGGCTTCACCGATTCAGCATTTTACCTTGTTTAGTTAGTTTTTATGGTAATGCAAATTTATAGAAATCAGGACATTGAATGTTGTAAGCTCAGATTCCATCTTTAACTTACACCATTGCTTATCTCCTTCAGTGCTTTAGGACCTTGAACCTCTATGGTATCAGGCTTTCTGCCAGCCTTTAATAAGCACCATTTGATATCAGCAAGATCAAATCAGTCTTGGCTGAATGGTGTTTAGCACAGAAATAATTTAGTGCTTTGCAGATTTGGGTCTTGTGCACAGAAGGGAAACTAATACTCAGCTGTTTTCTTGCAAAAAGGGGCTTTTTCTTTCAAGTTAAGGTGTTGAATGGAGCAAGCTGAGGAAGAAAATTATGTGCCACCGTGATGAGCAAAGAGAACTCTATACCTTTTCTTTCTGTGTAGTTGGGGTTCTCGCTTCATCATGTCTAATACAGGTTATTCAAAGATGTAAGACCTAAAATTCTCCTCTAAGGGGAAAAAGAAGTAAAGCATATCAACTTGTCTACCACATCATATTTATTCTGGATAGCTTGCCTCACTATTCTGAATTAAACCATAGGTTTAAAAAAAAAGACAAGACAAAAAAATAACCACCAAACACCCACCCAAACACTGATGCAGCATTTGATATGGCAGTGTTTGAGAATTTTTGAACTCATTAATTATCAGCACACACATGAAAATTAAAGGCTTATTTGCTTTGGGAAAACCAGATCGGTCAAAAAATAATCTAAATTATCTGGAATGTGGCAAGGCGGTGGCACAGCAAGTCCTACACTTACTAAATCAGAAATAGCATCTCTGTTAAGGAACAGAATAAGTCTGTGTTTTAAAAAGGTCAAGCTTAGCACTGATTTAATTCCTATTTTGACTTCATGTTCAGAATAAATTGCTAAATCTCTGTGCTGGAGAAATATCTTTTCAGAACCAGCATTTTTAAATTTTTTAAAATATCTTTAAGAACTCATTGCCTTCTCCTACCCTGAAACACGTCTGCGTGCAGAAAACACCTCTGGTGCTAGCATCAGGTCCCTCCAGAGTCCCCTTCGGGGTGTGTATGTGGTATTAGGTCCCCACCTCCCATTCATCCCTACATTTGAAAAATGCTTTTGGCAAGACATGATCATATTACCAATGTCAGTAAGAATATGCAAGACTAGAGAAAATCATCTGGCTAAAGTGCTTTTGGTTTGCAGACAAAGGAGCCAAATTCACAAGTTTTACTGTGTGATTTAATTGTATGTAGATTGCCTTCACGTAAAATATATTAGACAGCATTTTACTGCTTCCTTGAATAAACTTGAATTTCATTTTGTTTTCGCTCTCCCTCTCCCTCTCCCTCTCCCTCTCCCTCTCCCTCTCCCTCTCCCTCTCCCTCTCCCTCTCCCTCTCCCTCTCCCTCTCCCTCTCCCTCTCCCTCTCCCTCTCCCTCTCCCTCTCCCTTTGGGCCAATTTCGGTGTCCAGGATCATTTTCTCTTTGATAAACCAGTGTCCCCTTTGCTAACATGCGCTGGGATGGCACGTGACTGGCCAGATGCCAGAGGAATCTGGTATGTTGAGTGACATGCAGAAGCTCATGTTGTGTTCTAAAGATTGTGTTACAAATATCCTTGCTTGTCCTAACCTTGCAGTCACTCTGTCCCCATACTCACAGCATGTTCAGTTTGCTTTAGAAAAGAATGTTTTCTTGATTAATTAAAAAAAAATCCAGTAATGAATGACAGAATGGGTAAAAACCTTTATATTTAAGAAGCCATCACTAATATCATCCACATAACACAGCATCATACATGTGTCTCCTTCTTTGGATTTTTATCTACTTCTAGATAAAAATTTGATTTGGGAAAGAACCTGTGAGTCACCATGCAGTCAGCAGAGCTGAGAATACGAAAGCAGCTCTAACACCAGATTGTAGCCATGCTGTCGGCTAGGAACCACTAGCTTTACAGCTGCAGAACACTGCAATTGCAAATTCCTGTCCCCCTCCTCCCCGTCAAGAGACAGAGCGGTATTTTAATTCCCAGAGCAGTGTCTGACAACACAGGCTGCTCAGAAGCTTAGCCACTGTTACTGTGATGAGCTAAATCCGATTTCTGTTGAGGACCAGGCACTGTGAAAACTCATCACCCATGAAACCTGATGACCTGCTGGAAATCTGTGGGGATTTTTTTATTTCGGCTAGCTTCAAATTACTCACCATCTAAATCTGAGGAAGAGAAGGACAAAGCTGAAGCATCCCATTCACTGTCTCTACAAACAAATAAGTACCAACAATATAATCACTATCCAGGGATCTCCTGAATATACGGACCTGGTTTTTGGCTTGTTTTACATGTGAAATATCACACAGACTGGAAGAAAATAATAGCATGATTGGAAAGTATGTCAGTAAGCCACATTTGGAAAACCTGCCTTTCTCTTGCAAGAAATTGTTGTCAGAAAAGGTACACGTTCTGGAAATTACTTTGCTTATATTGATTGTGATCCTGTCCCTGTGGACTGGGGACTAGTCCCACTGACCTCATCGGTGGCAATGGTACTGTTCAAATGCACCCAAGAATCACAGAATCACAGAACGGTGGAGGTCAGAAGGGACCTCTGGAGATCATCTAGTCCAACCCCCTGCTAGAGCAGGTTCACCTAGAGCAGGTTGGACAAGATCATGTCCAGGTGGGTTTTGAATGTCTCCAGAGAAACAGACTCTAGAGCCTCCCCATACAGCCTGTTCCAGAGCTCTGCCACCCTCAAAGCAAAGAAGTTTTTCCTTACATTGCATGGCCTCCATCCACATTCCTTAAAGCAATGGGGAGACTTAGTTAATTAAAGGTGGAGCTCAGCCAGGCCATCCTTGGACTATTCAGAAAGCTCTCCTCTGAACATCTGTATGTGACTGAAGACAAGGCAGGACACAGAATGTTTACATCTGTTCAGTGTTGCACTGGCAAAGTTCAACTGCAAAAAAGGAGGCACACTAAAAGATGAGCTACATTTTACATGCTGTAGAAAGGCTGTGGTAGATGACAGAGAAAGTGGAGAAAAAGCCAAAAAACCAAGTGATCTCAGGCTTGACCCAGCACTTAATAACCCCAGCCACAACTGATCTGTTAGAAGCAGGAGTGGGTATCTTCAGGCATTTTTATCTTGACTGACAAGCCAACTTTACTAATGCTTCGTCCAGAAGCAATGTGCAGCTGCCATCCTCGGACAGGTATCTTGACTGATGTGGCAATCCAGTGCTACCAAGCAATACAGAGAACATTGGGATTTGATTTAGGGGAGAACACAATTAAGTAAGCACATATTGCTCGGCCCCCAGCAGCAAGTAAATATGAAGGTTTTTTCCTAGCTTCACACTTCTCCAAGAACAATAAAAACCATCCCCAACAATAGAGGATGCAGTTTGGCTTCTCCCTGTGCTTGTGCTAGTGGGTAACACATTTGTCCTCGCTCAGCACCATGGTAGCATGATGTGATCAGAAAAACTGCTCTTCTCACTGTGCCCGTGAACCAGTGTAATGCCATTGGCATGGGGGGCCAACAGTGAAAGGAGCTCAAACCCTTAACTCTGCAGAAAAATGTTATTTTGCTGCACTTAACCTTTCCAGAGCCCTGAAAGACTGTGATAACACTAAGGATGCTGAAAATTCTTTTTCAGGGCTTGTCTTTGTCTTTTTAAAGACACTCTTTTTTACCCCCTCTAAACCAGGCATAACCATGACAAGACATTTCTCATCTGGATTAATGAAGAGGACCACACCAGGGTGATCTCCATGGAGAAGGGTGGCAACATGAAACGTGTGTTTGAAAGATTTTGCCGTGGTTTAAAGGAGGTAGTATCTCGATGAGTTTATTATTCCTGTTTGTTTATTGTCAAGGCTGTTGTCAGCACTGCCTCCTGCGGTTCACACTGAACTGACATCTCTGGGAGCAACAAAATGAAGTAACACCAGTCTGCATTGTAACCCATGCTAATGCAGTTAAAGAAAGAAACATGGGAAGATTGCTAGCTGATTTTTAGGGGAAAATGAATAAAATGTCTTTCCAGCTTTTCCATTAAAATATTAAGCACAGGCTGGCTAAATAAATATCCCATTTTCAGGATATTTAGATAGATGTGCCTGTGAGCTGTGGGAATTCACAAACGAAGCACTTTATTTGGATCGCTTGATCTGCTTGAATGAAGAATTTATTTGGTCCAGCCTCCAGATTCTCATCCCTGATGCTGGCAGCAGAGTGGATGCTGCTGAAGTGGTGCACAGGACTCAGGGCTTAGGATTCCTTGGCTCACTGCCACTTTTGGGGAGATACAGGGGTTTGTATTAAAATGCTAAGAACTGATAGCCAGGGATTTTATCCTGGTCTATCTATTCACAAAGACAAAAAAGTCCTCATGGCTTGGTGCTGGGTTAACACAGTTTTGTCCAGACAACCCAGGTATGGCTCAGGTGGGCTGTGGGCTCAGCGCAGCCCTGTGTACTGCTCTGGCATAGAAAAAGCTGCTCTAACAAGAAAGAGGTCTTTACTGTGTCCCACAGGCAATGTAACAAGGTGCAGCAAAACAGATGATGTGGCCAAATACTGTTCTCCACTACTCTTGTCCGCATCATTCCTGGATGGCTTGGTACAACCCCATGAAACCCTAGAGGTTAAACTATGCAAGACTGAAACTGGCTTGAAACTGTCTCCATAAAACAGTTATTTCTCCCCTTTGGTATGCTCACTTCATCTGACATGTGAAGGAACAGCATTTGTCTCCATCACAGTGCTTTTATTCCTGGGTACAGAAATGCACATTGGGCCAGCCTTGGATCGCTTGTTTCATCCATCTCCCCTTAACAGACAGCTCCTCTGGATTTCTAGAGACGCCCCATCTCAGAACCCCCCCAGCAAGAGTAGAGCAAATACAGCTGTGCACCTCTTCCATATCGCTTCACAACCCCACCAAAAAAAGCAAGGCCAAGCAGGGACAGCAGCAACTACAACTTCTGATTGTAGAAACAAAGGAATTCAGAGCATCCCTAGGGAAGCTGGAATATGTGGTAGGTTTGGGAACTTACAGAAAAGTAAAAGCACCTAATGGATGCCTCTTTGGCTTTGGGATGGTTAACTGGAACCTGTTAGGTTTCTAAGATACACCCATGAGACTGACCAATATAGAGTGGTGACCCAGGTGACATGGCTTGCAGATGCAGTTCTCAGCTTTCCCTCTGCTGCAGCACTTAGGTCGTGTTCTACAGAAGTGGACCTATGGACCCGGCCATGGGAAGTGGTCAAACAAGCATGAGCGAGTTTGTGTATCTGATTCTCCTCTGGAGAAGAAAAGAACTGAATTGAAATAGTATTTTGGATTGCTGAAGTCCAGGGTGTAGATAAGTGAACAGAGTACCAGCCAACTCAATGGTCAATAGACTTTTGTGATTTTTCTGCAGATAATTATTTCACTTTCTTTTCTAATCTGGATAGAGGTCTACATCTACAGTGAAAAGTGTTGTATACAGGCTACATTTTCGCCTTGTAGTGGAAGTGTGGCTGATAATACTAGGCATTTAGAAGTCAAATGTCCTACCCTGAAAGGGTATCACCTTGAAAAGCACAAAAAACTCAGCTTCAGCTCCTTTTGTTCTCTTCACAGTGTTCAAGTCCTTTGGGCTTGTGTGTTGCAGTGTAGCTCCAAAAATACTAAGGTTCGAAACGTGTAGCAAAAGCCATAATTCTTATGTGAAGATACAGCTTCATGGGCTGAGGCTATAATCGAATCACCACGACAGGCAGGTTTGTGATAAAATGACAAAGAGCCTGCAAGGTGGTGGTTGTGAGGAAATGATGAAGAAATCCTCGTCATTTGCACTGGAGATCCTGGTACCTGATGAGTGCAAACATACGCACCAGGTCCAAATGAGACCGTACTCCGGAGTAAATTTATGCAACTCCACTGGTGTAGGTGAAGATCATCATCAACAGAGACACCCAGTGAAAAGAATCTCAGCTATAAGCAGATATCCTAAAACAAGACCTTTGTGCGCTGCCCTTTTCTTCTTGGTCACTTGCTTTTTTTTTTCCCCTCATCATAGGTGGAAAGATTAATTAAAGAACGGGGCTGGGAATTCATGTGGAATGAGCGTCTCGGATATGTTCTGACCTGTCCTTCCAACCTGGGAACTGGTTTACGTGCTGGAGTCCATGTTAAGCTGCCCAAGCTTAGCAAGGTACATAAGTCATTTAAAAGGCCAGTGACGTAAGTCAGCTCTTCTGATTTATAAACAAGCAAATGAAAAATGACAGCTTACAGTGACTGCATGGCAGCATCATGTAACGAAGTCCTTGGGATAATGCACGACTAATTGAACACACTCTCACTCTGCAAATTAAGGTATTTGTTATGGAAATCAATCTACTCAGCAGACTGCCATCAAGACAGACTGTAATCCAAGGGCTGAGAAAACTATCCCTCTTTGTCTGTCTTTCTGAAGATGTTATTAAGTCATGGATAATAGCATTGCAACAATTCAGCACAATACACAGGGTAAAAGGCAATAAGCTCAAACCTGTTTCTTCTGACAGGATCCCAGGTTTCCAAAAATCCTGGAGAACCTGCGTCTGCAAAAGCGTGGCACTGGTGGAGTGGACACGGCAGCTGTGGCAGATGTATATGATATCTCCAATCTGGATCGCATGGGTCGCTCAGAGGTAACCTTTTTTTTATCATTATTTTTCCCCCTTGCTTTTTAGCTCAGGTCTGTGATGATATGAGTCAGTTTCCCTCTGATTGGGTTTGCTCCGCTGACCTCAGTGGAGCTATGGCAGCTTTTACTCCTGATGAATGTGGTCTAATGGAAACACTTACTCAAAGAAAAAATATTAATCTGCACAAAGTGCTTGTAAAATGTTCCTGTTATGACAATGAAAAAAACTAACTCTGAGCAAGTTCCACAAATATGACCTACCTGCACCGTGTGCTGAGGATCTGCACTGAGAGGACACAGGTGCCGGGAAGGTTTGGCATTGGGAACAAACATCACTCAGGACACTGATTTCTCAGCATCACAGCACGAACAGTTAGACCTGTCTGCCTGCTGGAGTGCTCAGCTATGAGATCAGTGTCTGCCTGGTAGTCTCTGCAGTGCTGGACATGAGACATGTTTGTAAGCTGCACAGAGGGCACTGAGCTAGCTCTACACATTGGGTAGAGGTACCTGCTGCACCTCCTGCAAAAAGTTGAGGAAAGGAGGAGGAATCGACTTCTAACCCACCCAGGGAATCAGGCACTGAAAGCAAGACTAGTTTAACGTGTTGTGGTCCTTTTAGTATTCAGAATCATGCACTTTCTTTGTAGTTAGACAGCAGGACAAGGCCAGTCCTTTCATTTCAAAATAATGGAAAAGGAGGAGTTGGTGCCATCTTTGCTTGTTCTGTGTGGCACTGAGCAGAAGATGTGGGACAGCTAGGTTTAAATCAGGGCAAAGATTTAATTGTCAGCTCTGAGCCCTCCCCGTAGGGCTGTAGCCTGTATGAGATGAGTTCCTCTCAGACATTTGTTTTGAAGCTGTTTCAGTCTGAGTTTGTTGATCCAGTCTGAATTTGTTGAGCCAGAGAGTGGAAGTGACCCTACAGCCTGGGGTGCTGCTGCCCTGCTGGGAGACTCAGGTCCTAGAACTCATTCCAGTTTCATGTTTAAGTATTTTATAAAGCAGAACAGCTTCTGAGAGCACATCTACTGGATGGAACGGGGTGGAAACAGTCATGTCAAAGAGTTGCAGCCTCCTCCCACTGCCTGAGCCAAACCCTTACAGGTCCCATGACAAACTCCAGGTATGGGTTGTAAGCCGTGTGGCACCACTACATCTTCCCTTTCCTCAATGACACCAGGCTGCGTACACCCTTGCCCACATCAAAAACAACTGAGACAAATATTCACCTTGTAAGACCCTGTAAGTCCAGTGATTTGGGCACTCTGCTAGTACATGGGAAACAGAAGTTCAAACCTTCTATCAAACATGTCTTTCACCCCCCAGGTGTGTAACCTCTCAGCTATGCTCAACTGGGCAGGCAGTGGTGGGACTGATGTCTCCTGAGGACCACTTTTTCTCCACTAGCAATGAGATACATGATTTGGGCTCAGATGCCAACCTGCTTGTACACGTCAGGATTTGAAGGACTGCCTGCTTGCCCAGCAGCAAACTTTTAATTACCTTCCACTTGGGCTTTGCTGCAAGTCAAAACTCCATTGTGAAGAAAAGCATGCTGTCAAGGTGTGTTTATCCAGAGCACCACAGCTGAGAGGCTTTGGCAGCTTAGATACAGACGTGACACCTAAGTTCAGCCTGATTCTTGGAAAGTTTTCAGAACACAAATACAACCCTGGGGTAATGCACCTGGGTTACAATGAGATTGACACTGGTCCACAGCCAGCCAGCTGGCTTCCCTTCCTCACTTACCTTGGCTTTTGTGTCACTGGAACACAGACAAGTCAGGTCTTCTGTGTTTTCTTATTCAGTCATGCCTTTCAACTTCTTCAGAGCCAAAGGGTTTGGAAATTTTAAATTTTGGAGTTAGATGTAGACAGTTATGTTCCTTTGGATCTAGATTGAAATAAGTAAGAGTGAAAAACTATTAAGCTGTATTATTTACAAATACAGTATGTGACATCATCATCTGTGCTTTATACTAAAATGACACTAATAACACAAAAGGATTACATGGCATGATTAATTAATATGTCATGTGCTACTGACAGGCGTCCTAAGCCAAAATTTTTTGCTTATATGAAGACATCCACTGAAGTCAGTGATGCCTCACACAGCAAGGATTCAAATGATTCAGGCAATAGATAAGACACAATCCCTACCCTGAAGATTTTGAAATCTAAGTGACACAAGACAAACTCAAGGAGGTAGAAATGTTCTATTATAAGACATATTTTCCCAGTGTATAATAAAATAAATTCCATTATGTGGTAAATGTGTTTGCAGAACTGAGTTATGTTCCCAAAGGTACCAGTCAAAATTGTTTGTGTTTTCACTTTGTTGCAGTTACTGGTCAATGCAAACTTAATATGAAATTCCTTTTCTCCTGGAGGCTGCAAATTCAGACCTCTGATTTCTCAACACAGCTGGTCTATAAAGGACAACAAAATAAACCGCTAAACCACTGAAATGCTTTATAGTAAACAGAAATCCCTTGAAAATTAGTGACTGTCACAATAAAAAGACAATGGGATTTCGTCTTTGCATTTTGTTTTAACAAGCCAGTCATCAAAGGCTGCTAATGAACCACTTCATGAAGATGAATAAGTACTATAACCAGCTGGCTAACAATACCACAGGGCTTGTGGTCCTTGCATGTCACCAGCTGTAGAGAAAGCCTGCTGGAGACAAGCCATCTTGTATTCTTCAGCCACTTTGGAAAATATTACAAGGACACCACTACCCCATGCCATATGAAATTGCACATATTGATGCTGCTCTGGGCCTGGAGCTAATCCTGCCTCTGACAGGGTAAATCAAGAGCTGAAAACAAAGGAGTGATGGATGATGTAGAGCCAGCCTGAGTTTAGGATGATGTCTCTTCTTCAGAGACGTAGGTCCTGGGCTTCAAAAAACTGCCTCAGCAAAACCATCACACTGATGAGTGGGACACCTTTACCCATAGCTGATGAATCATTGTTACAGGGTTCATGATCATCTGCAAGAGAACATAAGGTCCCGAGCCACATTTGTGAAGAAGTACAGAACTCTGGTTTGACGAGCTTTCTCAGGCAGTCTAAATGGCTGTGGCCAAACAGTTATTTCTGCTATCCTCCCAGTCTCAGCCACGTGGTGAACCTCCAGTGCCTCCAGCAACAGTCAGGGCCAGTGTGAATCAAGGCAACATGGCAATGAGCCCATGTCTTCCTTGCCTTGAACCACCACCACCACCCCCCCAGTTAGTTTCCAACTGACTCTGTGCTCATATAGCTCACCCCCCGCTCCTGCAGGGTGGAATGGGCTTGGGAGCTGGGAAGAAACAGCACAGGCATTTTCTGCTTCAGCAAAAGCTGCCCAGTGATGCTGAGCACTCACGGCACTGGTATTCCGTTGTCTTCATCCTGGTACATTGAATGTGGGGAACAAAATGGACAGGCACCCCTGGCTATACCAGGGGTACTTCTCAGCAAACATCTGGGGAGGATCCTACACCCTCACAGTGGTCACATTTAAAATAGGTCTCTCAACTCACACCTAAACATTTTGTACAAGGACTTCTGTTTGTTTGCTTTGTTCCTAGAAGAAGACAAGTAGGAGCAGAATTTGGAGAACTTAAGTTTAGGGGCCACTTGAAAATTTCTGTTGCTGATGGTCCAAACCCAGAGCAAACAGTAGAACAGAACTACTGTCTGTTTCCACCAGACCAGCACAACCCATACTCCCTGGGCCACAGGAGGTGTTATCTCTATGCCGTGACCTTCCTTACTCATAGTTTTAGCTGCTGTCATTGCAGTACAAGCCAATTTTCCCTCCCTCTATTAACAGCATCATCTAAAGCTTCTATTACTACTATTTTATTCCTCTTGTTGTAGGTGGAGCTAGTCCAGATTGTCATTGACGGGGTCAATTATCTAGTTGACTGTGAGAAGAAACTGGAAAGAGGTCAAGACATCAAAGTGCCACCACCACTGCCTCAGTTTGGCAGGAAGTGATCTTGCTGCTGATGGTGGTAACTGACGGTAAATACGGTTGCCATTCTGACAGAAAGGCACCCCTGTATATCGCTGTATAAATAGCTTATGTAATAAAACACTACCTGATACCTGATGTCCTTGTACAACTTTACTGGGATGCAACAAATACAGACACCTTGGTTTGCTCCTCTGTGGGGACTGCTTCCCTTTCTTCCTCGGCTGGTGATAAGGGAAGTACTACCTCAGTAATGCAAAAAGCACAAGTCTCTAATTCTATCCCACACTTGCACTTATGGCCGTACTTAGAAAGTCTCCTGTGAGCACCCTCTTTTCATTGACAGAAACACTTCCCTCCAGTGACTGTCCAGGCAGTAAAAATCTGCCATCCTGAGGGACAGGTGCTGTGAAACACTCCTTTTTTCGGCAAGCACTGGACACCATGGTGAGTTCAGCAGTTAACTGGAGCAGACAGTTAAGCATGAGCTTAAGCATGAGCCTTCAGTCTCAAAAGTCTACCACGTGACCTGTCATCAGGAACTCAGTGTGTCTCTGCATGGGAGCTCCCTTCTGTGTCTGGGAATGGTCTCCACACATTTTTACCATGTCATCCCAAGGTCTCCCACTTTTTCACTCCTGGAGAACTCACCAGATCACTTCTCAGCTGTTTCCCTCCATAATTTCTGGCTTGTGGCCTTGGGCTGCAGCAAGCTGGCCTGAAAAACTGCCGGTAAATCAGTTTGCTGATATCCCGCATCCAACACAAACCTGTCAAGTATGGCCTGTCCTAGCCTTCCCTGCAGCTTTCAGGCTCAAGGTAATGCGGACCAGGCTCCAGCTAACCATTCGTCATCAATGTCCTTAGGCCATACTGTCACCCTGAGTAAGATCTTCTCTGTGCTCATCACTATGCCATGTGGTGAGTAGCTTGGGGGAAAGGAGAAAAAGCTGATACTAAGAGTCCCATTACTTCTTTTTAGCATATTGAAACATATTCAGTGTTTCACAGTAAGTATGTTCAGGACACGAGTTCTCAGTGGAAAAAAAAAGTCAAAACGTGCTCTGATGACTGCGCTATGTTGCTGCGGAGTGCAGAGTAGTATCGGCAGAAAATGTTTCAGTTCGTTGTGGGCAAGAAAAGTACACAGCTGTGGTGCCCATTTCTCCTGCAGGTATGGGTATGTCTAGGGGACACAGGCCAGCAGTATCCAAACCGGCGCTTTGGAGCCCAACGCACCACCTTGAGCAATGCCAGTTTAGTTTATAAAACTCATGACTGTAAGCTCTCAGAAAACATTGAGAAAACATGCGTAGGTCTTAGTTTAACTCTCATGTGGTAGGATCTCCCCTAACAAAGCATCCTTCATCAGAAACCTCTCAGCTGACACCTACTGTACAATGCCAGCCTGGTGCAAAGATCCTTGAAAAGGGTTTTTGGTGAGTCATATCGGAAGA
>NW_010428761.1:749-996 GCF_000710305.1 Buceros rhinoceros silvestris | reverse complement strand
AAGAGCTGTGACTGGATAGCTAGGCCAGAACCAGCTGCGGACTTCAAAAATCACAACTGGAAGCTACCAGAGAGCTATATGGTGAATTAGCAGCTCTTGGCGTGCAGCAGCACAGTGCGCTCGTTTCTTGCACAGGAGGAGAGCTGTTGCATACAAAGTAGGCTGGAGCTTCCATATGATACCTGTTGCTTCTTCATCTATGCTGGGTAGATTCCCTAACATTTTGCTACCAGCTTTCTAAATGGTG
>NW_010428761.1:0-616 GCF_000710305.1 Buceros rhinoceros silvestris | reverse complement strand
AAAGAGACTTCTGCTGATTTTACATAGAAGGCAAACAAGTGAAACTGGAAAGACTTCACTATTAGCTCTCCAAAACACTCAGATCCACACAAAATTCGACTGTGGGCCAAATGTGCCCAGACTATAGCCTCCACTTGCTTTTCTCCTGCTGACTTGCAAACCGCTGATAGGCCCTGGTATGATGTCCAGCTGGCAGCCCTCTAACAGTAGCATTCCCGAGGGCTGATAATGGAGCAGATGATACAGTTTTAGTACCTTTAATAAGGACCTGGGCAATGAGGTGCATTACACCGTCAGCCAGTCCATTGCTGGTGCTAAATAAAAGGGAACAGCTGGTACACTGGGGAGCAGGGCTGCTCTTCAGAGGGCATTTGACTAGAAATGGGACAACAGAAATCTCATGAAGTTCCACAGAGGCAGAGGCAAAATCCTGCACCTGGGATGGAGCAATGCCACGCCAGAGCACAAGCTGGAGGACAACAGGTGGAAAGCAGCTTTGCAAGGACTCAGGGTCCTGGTGGACAGCAAGCTGAACATGAGTCAGCAGTATATGCATACTGCATAATGCATACTGTATTACACAAGTGTAACCAATGGCTTGAGGGACATGACTGGT
>NW_010428760.1:0-31230 GCF_000710305.1 Buceros rhinoceros silvestris | reverse complement strand
GGCTGTGGCTACGGCCGTGCCTTTCACCAGGATGCTTGAATAACTTGAGATGAGGATCCCCGGAGGTCCCGAAGTGTCTGGCTCCCACCGAAATGCTGAGGGGCCTTTGGGGATCAGGGAGCGCGGTAAGAGCACGCTGTTAGGCTGCCCCGAGTTCTTTGGCAGCGTGCTTTGAGCACCGGTGGGGCCGAGTAAATTATGCTTCTCACACTGAGGACAAACCAGATTCCCTGTGAAGCAAATACCATCACTGCCACCACTTTAGGCATTTTCTGATTTTATTGTGGCATTGGGATTTCAAACGAGATGCACAGCAGCCACGCAGATTGTGTCCCAGAGATGGGGGCTCTGTAGGCAAGCAGTTTCACCCTGTCCACACCAGTGTCCCCTCCATCGCCCTTCCAAAGAAACCCATTGCGGTGTGCTTGAGCTTTGCCTGAAACCACCATGCATCAACCACTTCTCCTGACACGTGTGTAATAAATGACATTTTTTAAGTGGGTGACTGTGTTTAGTGCCAAAGCAACATGAGGGTATTGCAAAGAAAATGAATGCTCAGAGCATAATCTGCTGTAGTGATTTCATTTGTTCTGCTTTCTATACACAAATGTGTGCATGAGCTTTCCAGCCTCCACCCCCCCCAAATGCAACCAAAAGTAAGGCCAGTAAAGCATGGTTTAAGTTTATAAAAGCTGGACTTTGCTTGATGTTCACTGCCATACGTTATACCAAAGCAGACTCCAGATCATTGTTGCTTTGAAGTGAGCACTGTGCTCAGACCTCTCACATACCCCCTTTGCCAGACAATGAACCTAGCAATGTTCTTCCAGAGGTCTTGGAATAGAATGTCTCCAGCTTCTCTCTTATGCTTCAAGGGAACGCTTTCAGGTATTGCCATGTTTTTGTATTCCTTTTCGTATACAGTCACATCAACTTCTTAAAGATCTACTGAAGAATTTTTGATAGGCTGCTCGAACATGCCAACGTTATGCTTGAACTTTAAAAACAGGTTTTTCTTTCACTGTAGGACTTTGTTTCCACACTTTTGTACCACTATATATTTAGTATATGTATTTATTTATCTGGTTGATTACTGTCTTGTTATTGAAACAATCCTTGCTATTTTCAAGGGCTAAAGCCAGAAGTAAACAGAGGTTGAATTTAATTTGGGATGGATATTTTTTCATGCTTAGCTGTAAAACTGAGGATAATCAAACTTGTTTTTTTCAATTCACAAGTGGAATACTCATAAGAATTTATGGTTATTTGAAAATTGTCCTATAGTGTAACACTGTGAATAGCTTTAGGCTAAATAAGAATTTATAGGTGTTATTCCTGGAAATGCCTGTTTAAAAGGAAGAGGAATATGAAATAGGCTTATTATATTAGAAAAATAATTAATTAGAAAGTACATGTGTATTTAATCTTTGTCAAATGCCAGTGAGCAGTTTTAAATGAAGAATTCCATATTATTGCAAAGTGATGCAATTTTTGTTCTTTTATTGAAGAGAATCAGAAAGATAGTGTCCTGGGTTCAGCTAAGATAGGGTTAATTTCCACAGCTGGGATAGCCAGCCCAAAGCAGCCAGTAGAATATTTGATACCATACTGACATCATGCCCAGTATATATATATATTTATCTATATATCTAAGGCAAGGCTAGCTGGATGGCAGGAAGTTTCAAACAGTGGTGGCATGGTGTGGCACGGCTTGGCTTGGCTTGGCTTGGGATGGCAGCACAATGGTGGCAGTAAGCAGTGCATTATTTTCTCTTTGTGCTGTTCAAGTAAACTCCCCTTATCTTAACCCACGTGGCTTTACTTTTTACCTTTTTATCTTCCCCCCTCAGAGAGGGAGGGGAGGGAGTGAGTGGCTCTGTGGTGCTTAGTTGGCACCTGGGTTCAAACCATGACAGTCCTTTCTGATGTCCGACATGGGGCACGACCAAGGGTTGAGGTACCGGCAGCTCTGACCCAAGTGTGTTAAAACATTTTTGCTATACGCCCTCTGTATATTAGTTAGGTTGTCCATGGTCACCACGTTGGTCCATTTGCTTGTGTGGTGGTGTTACGTGAATCCTCATGTACAGTCTGTATTCCCTGCGGTGATGTTCATCGTCTCTGGGAGATGTGTCAGGACTATCATGCTGCTGTATTTGATATTGTCGGCCTATGACACGATCATACCGCTGGTTAAGCTGGGATTTGTACGCAGCATTGTTGTTTATTAGTAACCTCACCCGATCTACGGGCAAGACAGGGGAGGAGACTTTCTCCGCTTTGGAGAATTCTGAATGCGCTTGGGATGTCCCAGCCAGTTTGCTCTTATTGTTCTGTCTCCTGAATGTGTCCAGCTGGATTTGTATGCAGCGTTGTTTTTTATGAATAACCTCACTCAATCTATAGGCAGGACAGGGGGGAGGCTTTCTCAGCTTTTGAGGATTTTGAATATTCTTGGGATGCCCAAGCCAGTTTGTTCTTATTGTTTGTTATGTCTCCTGAATGTGTCTCAGGTCTTGTTCAGGGTTACACAAAGTTTTTTTAAGGATAGCACCCAGAGATCTTCCCCCAGGGCTGGAGAGTTATGAGTGGCAGGGGTGTGTGGGAGAGTATGGGCAAGTGGCTAGGACAGTGGTCTCCTCCAATGCTTTTTTACCCCCAGACAAGTGACATGGCACCCCATAAAGAAACGAATTGGACAATGATGGGACTAATTTCCAAAACGCCTCATAGACACCTGGGCCAAAGGACGTGGCATCGAGGGGTTACATCACATCTATCATGCAGTTCACTGGACTGCTAAAAACTACGCTGAGAGCAACGGAGGGTGGGACCTTCCAACAGTGGGATTCTCACTTAGCAAAAGCCGCCTGGTTAGTTAACACTGGAGGATCTGCCAGCCGAGCTGGCCCTGCCCGGTCACAACTCCCGCACACTGCAGAAGGGGGCGAAGCCCCTGTAGTGCACGTGAAGATTGTAGCAGGGGAGGCAGTCTCGGGTGGTCCTGCTTCAGGCAAAGGCAAACCCCTCCGCGGGATTGCTTTGGCTCAAGGACCTGGGTGCACTTGGTGGGTGATGCACAAGGATGGGGAATTCTGATGTGCACCTCAAGGGGATTCAATTTTGGGTAAGAACAGCCGCTGAATTAAATTGAATGATATACTAAGTTCAAAAGAAACTGACAAGGGTTCTCAGCGGGCCTTTATAGTACTTACGCAATTTAAAGCACTCTCTAAAATTGTTTCATTTTATGTTACAACTCTTTGAACAAAACCATGCCAGACAGTTAATTGCTACAAAACGTTTAAAAAGTGTCAGCTACCCCTATGTGCTTAAAATGAAGATGGGAAAATAGTGCAGGCCTTCTGTGGCAGTGTTTTTGGAGCAAGATTTGCCTCTGATTAAAAACCTCTCTGTCTTGGTTTTGCTGTGGCAAAATCATAATCCTGCCATGGTCTGCTGGCCGTTAGCAGTTTGGAGTCAGCCAGAGCAGCTGACCTGAGTGGGCTACCCGTGTTGTATCCCAGGCCAGAAACCTCTCGCTCGTTGTAGAGGGGAAGGTTTGATGAAGGCAGGGAGGCCTCCTGCTCTTCTGTATTTCTCCCCTTGTTTCTCCCCACCCCTGCAGGGAGGGTCTCACCATTCTGCTTCTGAGGATTGCTTTCCAGTTTATTGTGATGGCCGTGCATTATAACTGATTATAACTTCATTTGTTTTATATTAGCATTAGTTTGGCCAATTCATTAAATCCATTTTAATTTCAACTTGTGAGTCACCTCTCCTTTTCCTGATTCCTCCTTATTGGCTGAGGAGATGTCATCGGGTGATAGAGCAACTGCTATAGTTTAGCCCTGGATGCAGCCTAAATGTCAAGGAGGATACTTATAGTCTTCTGTTTCTATGGAAATGAGGAACATAACTAAGTAACTTTCTTTTGTGTAGTTTCAAGGTTTGTGTAAGTCAGAGGAAAAGCTTTCATTGATTCCAGTGATTTCCGAGTCATGCTCTTTATGGGCAAATGTTCAATAGTAATTACCAACAAATGACTTCATTTGATTCAGAAGCTGTTGGACAGAGTTAAGAAAACACAACACTCAAGGTGTTTGTAGCTGTTAATGAATATACCAAAAAAAAAAAAAATCCAAAAAACCAACAAACCCCCCAACCAACCAAAGATCCACGAGGCAGAACACTGTTTCATCACCTTGCACGAGGCAGGGCAATGCCTAAGTTCAAGAAGACAAGAGGTGAAGGAACAGATCAACATCAAGTATGTTGTGTTAGCCTAGATATTTTTGAGACGTGGTTTATTGCTCTCCTACATGAAATCATGAGCAGAGGGTAGTTTTGGTGATGGTCTTTTGCAGGCGATATTGAACAGAAATACCATTAAGATGTGCACTTCACAAAGGCAAGTTCCTCACCATTTGTACTTCTGCTCAAAGGTTCATGTGACCAGGCTGTAGAAAGAAGGACAGTATATGACTTGAGGAACATGATTCTAAGGAAAATCTATTAGGTGTTGCTTTTTATGCTGAACCAATACTGAAGCAAAGCTTTGTAATGATTCAAAGATACCTTGTGAACCTGCAGGTCTTGTCTTTTCATATGGAATTGTGAAAATTGTTCTGGAGTTTGTGCTGATGACTTTGCATCTTCAAAGCTTTCTGAAGCTTTTGCCTATTGGATGATTTTTGCCCTACTTAATGTCTACCACCATTGTGTGCGGTGACTTTTAATCCTGCTGTCTGAATCTCCCATTGGAGAAGCCCTTCTTACTGGTAATCTTAAATTTGCATTTCAAGTTTGAAAGTAGTAAGAAACTTAGAATTGCCACTAGTTTATTATTAAATATTTCTCTTTCTATCTAGTTGTTTGTAATTTCAGGTGAATTCTCCCATGTTTTGTGAGGAAAAAACTGGCAGCATTTAATTTTTGAGATATACTGAGAAGCAAAATAATTAGTAGGAAAAGTGAAATAATACATTTTAACTGGAAGAGAGTATGTCATATGATTAATTCAGCCAAGAGAGTGTACTAGAAGACTGATTTTATATCAGTTACATATTGTCAAACACCATGAAGTATTCTTAACTGTACTATTTGATACGCAGATTTCAGACAATTGGCCTGGGTACAGTCTGGATTTGTTCACTTATCCTCAGCACTACTACGGAGATCTGGAATATGTGCTCATACCTCACGGCATTATTGTTGACAGGTATGTGTAGAATGAATGTTACAAAATAAATTCTTTGGTCAGTAGTAGTAGTATTTTTTATAAAGCCTGTCATCCACAGACAATGTGTTTATAATGTTTGTCCTAAAATATTATATCAGCAATTATAAAAAAATACTTTCATTGTGTAATTTGGAAGGTAAATAAATGCTTGAAGTTTAGGAAGTGCTGGACTTGTAGTTGTATTTGCAATTCACTGTCTGATTTCTATCACCTAATTAGTGATTTGGGCATTCAATGAGACAGGGGTCCCAGAAAAAAGCAGAGTGTGATCACACAGTGAAATTGGCACTGGAGTGTAAATTACAGGAGACTTGAACTGAAGGTGAAAGGCCAAGTACAAAACTTTGTATATAGTTATACTTGAAGTCCCACTTGCACTCTAACCATACTGTGTTTTTAATACAAAAAGGAGAAAAAAATCTGTGTTCAGTTATGTCAACTTTGGCAACCCCCTAGTACAAGTCATTAATGCCGATTAACCTAATAGTTCCTGATTCCACCATTGACTTCTGCCCTTCAACACAACCAAAAAGTGTGTCATGGACTGTTTGGGTCCAAATGCAAGGCTTGGAGGGTGGCAGTGGGAAAGCTTGACCATCTCTCATTCCTTACCTTGCAGTAGTTCCCATGTGCTCTCAGTGTAGGCATTTGATAGTGCTTTGTATTTGTGGCAGTCTAATTCAGTGTTCATGCTCAGTTACTATTTTGATGCTTTGTTTAAAAATCTTATGAAAAAGTTACAAAATGGAAGTGGTAATTTTCCACAGTGTATTTACTGGGAATATCTGGATGGAATTTCGTAAGATGTTTTCAGCCTGCAGCTTTCTATCTACAATATTTAAACAGCCAGTTTCAAGTACTGAAATTATTGGAAGTCCTTGGAAGAAGATTGTGAACATTCATCATAAGGAAGAGTTATGACTCTTGTACTTGTGTGTTGGTTAGAGTCAACTGACTTTTAATTCCTCTTTTCAAATAAATATGTTACACCTTGAGTACTCATAGAATTCAGTATAAATTTGTTCGAAGTAAGCATTGAACTCCAGTGTTGTTTTTGTCCTCCATCAGAATGAACTCCATGAGATTGATTCTGTTCTAAGGAATAGGACACAGAACTGAATATATTGTGATTGTGAAAGATTTTCATGTAGGAAGAAGGCTCACCACTTGAAAAAATTCCCTTGTCAGTTGGTAGCAATTAAATAAGAGGTTAAAAAACTGTTATCTTTTTATTTAGAAATTGAAATAAGAATATTTTTCCCTATGCTGGAGTTTATATTCTTTTAAAATACAAAATGGTCTTTGAAATTTTTGGAAATCTCAGCTACTCAAAAAATCTGAGAAAGAATATAGAAAAATGAAAATCACCAGAGAAATGCTGCTTCTTAATGAGAGGTTTTCCCCATTATTCTCAGACTTGATAAAAGATTATAAAAGACTATTATACTAATCTTCAGTAATGTAAGTGAAAGTCTTTTACTAATCTTCATTCTTATATCAGTAAAAGAAATTATATATTTGAGGTCAAACAAGATAATCTAATGATACCTTTTATTTTTCAAATCTAAAAAGTATTAATTACTACAATGTGGAATTTACTTGAGAATCACGAATACAAAGATGTGAAAATGAAGCAACAGCTGTTGCTCATAACTAGTGTATTATCTTTTATTTACAGCTTATTCTTCTCTGGTACATGCACATGGGTAGTTTCACTGAAGGTCAGTGTATTTATGTAGTGACAAATGGATTCCCATGTTACAGTGGGTAGAGAAGAAAGTACGGAAAATGTAATCATGAAAGACATGGGATAAGTTAGAGGGTTATTTAATAAACTGCATCCTGTCAAGAAGTCTGCTCTCAGTGAAACTACTAATCTAATTCAGAGAGTTATCAAAGAACTTTTCAGTGGAAGTGTTTACAGAAAACAATACACTGAGCTCTTTTTCCTCAAAACATCAAACAACATTGTTCAGTTTTCTGTTGATACCTGCTTCACATCTAGAAATGACCTGGTTGCCTGTTTTAGGTCTGGAAGTGCCATCTACCTTCTTCTTTAGAAAGCAAAGTGACTTACGATAAGCATTCATGTTTGTTACTTTTATCTTGAGAATTTATGTACTGTCATGTTGCAGAAATGTATCTTTTGGTTTCAATCATCTGCCACACTGTGTTTGCAACGCAGTGTTGTCAATGAGAAGACAGATAGGGGAACCCCGCAATTCTGGGTTCATTGGAGCATAACCTTGATTATTCTCATGAGTGTGACTCACTTAAACTCTTTGCACTCTTCTCTTTTGCTGTATGAATTAGTGATAAAGTACATTCTTTATAAAATTTTGATTGATGCTATATTTCTTTGTAGTAATTGTTTATATTTTTATTAAAATTGTAGGGATTGCATCTTCCAAAGTCTATCGGTATGAAATACTTCTCATAATTCTTTTCCCTATCTTTCAATTCATTTATTGTTCTTGCTTAGTAACTCACATCGCAAGTTAGGGAATTGTACAGGAATATTTTATATTGATGTTTCATGTAAGGTAAAACTGAAGGCTAAGTTGCATTCTTTACTCCAGAGTCTCTGAAATCCTTGCATCCATCACTCTATGTCAGCCTGCCCTGAACTTGATCCAAACCCAGTCACGTCAAGACACTTAAACAGACTGTCAGTCAAACTATATGCTCACCATAGTGTGTGCTTGTAACCACATGAAAAGTATACCATGAGCTTAAAAAATCTGCATCTAATGTTATTTTATCCTTAATTTTTTTGCCCCAGGACAGAACGATTGGCCAAAGATATTATGCAAGACATTGGAGACAATGATATTGTGGTTCTCTGTGTCCTCAAAGGTGGCTACAAGTTCTGTGCTGACCTTGTGGAGCACATTAAAAATCTCAGCAGAAATTCAGAAAGGTTCATCTCCATGAAAGTTGATTTTGTTAGACTGAAAAGTTACCACGTAAGTCAACAACTTACTTATGTAGATTCTGGTTGTATGTTCATAATAAGTGGCGGGCTTTTGTAAACGGGATTTTTTTTCCCCCTCAAAATATAAGAAGTGTGAAAAATATCTTTATTGGAAAAATCTGGGAGATTTTCTTTCCAAATATTTGCTGATGTCCCTTTATGGATAGTATGAATGAGGATATGAAGCATCCCCAAGCTGGGTTTTTTGTTTTTTTTTTTTTTTTATTTTGTCTGTCTTCAGTTTTGGACAGAAAATCGTTCAAATTTCCATCATCTAAAGTGTCGGCAACTTGTTTGTTCTCAAAATTGTCACCAGTTCTGTCAAGTTTATTTCATTTCCCACCCACACCTCCACTTAGTTTGGCATAACTGCAATTTGATAAATCTATGTCTTATTCTAATGTTTAATGCCAAGTAAATGAAATGCTTTAATCTTCATAGCATTCAGTTTACATAGTAGCAAAATATACCACTAGATGATAGTGTTCTATAAGAAAATGAAACCAAATCCAGTGGTGAAGTAAGGCTCAAGGCTTCCTGTTATCTTCAGAGGAATTTTGCAATAATGATTCATTTTTTTCAGAGAGGCAATGTGTGTGAGATGAGTAGAATATGTGATTGCAATTTCTGTTTGCATAAGCTATACAAATGTAAATGTATTACCCCTTGTAGGGCACACTCCATAGTGAGGGAGCATTTCTAGAAGTAAGTTGTCCTAGAAATGTCTGAGGAAGTACACTAGAAAAAATGGAATGATAATACAGTTTCTCTCTGAGCACAAGTGCAACTTGCTGAGCCCAGTAGTTCCTACAATAATCCATTCCACAGACAGAGGTTGGTTGGTTGGCATTTTGCTCTGGCCCCAGTGACCATAAACTTTTCTGAACTCTCACAAATCTTGTCTGAACTTTATTTTAAAGTGGATGAGAGAGTTTTTTAGCCATTTGGTTAGGTTATGTTTCAAGAATTAGTCAGGGCTATGAAGTATTATATTAGTGTTATACTAGCATTATACAACTTCTAGCTATTCAGCAATATTACAGAACTAATTAATAAAGTAAAATTTTGTAATGTTTGTCTTGCATAAAGGCACATGAAAGTTGTACTCAGACTTCTTCAGTGTAGTAATGATTGCACTTCAATAACACTGCTTGACAAATAGTCGAATTACTTAAATTGGTTTTTATTTTGTAGCTGGCATATAGGTAACGCACATGCTTTTCCTATTGGGTTATCTCTTATCCAGTATGAAGATACTTTGGTTCTTTCCTTGGTGACAAGTCAACTCTTATTAGCCATACTAACCCATAACCAATGTGTGGCAGGAGATGTACACCACAAAGTGTGGAAATCTTCATGTCATTGCTTAGGAAATAAGACAAAAGTGTGTTATATCAAGCTGAAACAGCAATACAAATTTCGTTATGCAAGGATGCAATTATCAAGAGTAAGACCTAGATGATCCTAGCATTTAAAGGCTGTGTATATTTTGGATCTTAGCCTCATGCTTTAGCAGGAAGGTAGATCCTTATCTAGAACTAGTGCTTGCATCTAGTTTTTAGAGAATTAATCCTTTATTTTCTTATAAGTGCTTCCAAACAGGTGTCATGTATTTAGAGTCTAGCTGTGCTTGATATCTGCCTGGGCTTGAGAAGCCGAATGACACTGCCATATAAATTTGAAATGACATTTAAATTGGTAGATTCTTTCCATGAGATATGCATAAATGTAATGCTGGCTAAAGTACCAGTACCTGCCATCCTTTGCATTTTGAGCTACTGTTGTGTCCTGTACAATTGGAGGTTTTAGAGAACATACCCTTGTCAACACAGCCATGGCCAGAAAACTTGAGGAACTTGCTGTTACTAGTTTGAGTAACTCTTTATCCTTGTCTTATATGGCACTCCTAAATTCCCAGTTTGTTCTGTAATAACATACCTCTCACAGTGTTTTATACTTTAGTCAGAGGCAAATAATTACAGTTTTAGAGGTAAATCTCTACATGAAGTCTTGGAGCATCACTGGTTCCATTCCTTTGCTTCTCTTTGCCTTTTCTATTCCACTTTCTATTAAGACTCATTTCTGCTCTCTCTTCATATCCCTTTTTCATTTTATAGGCACTGTTCTTCTGACATAATCTATTCTGCTTCTTTTTACTAACTGTTCTCTGTTTCTCTCCTAAAGGGAGTCCTGCTGCTCTCAAAAGACTTCCTTCAAATATGTCTCTCTTACCCTCTCCAGCTGCTTAAATCCAACACCTAATTTCAGCTCAAACTCATGGGATTTTCAAATTGTCTCATTCCAACGTCAATACTGAAAGGTTAGTTGATTTTTAGAGGTTGCGGTTTAAAGTGGGATTTCTTGGTTTAATTGTGTAGCAAAAATGGGCTGTAACTGTTACCCAAAGTCAGGTCTTGGCATCAGTGAAAGTACTTCTGAACTGCAAAGTACAGGGGAAAACGTTGCACTTTGTCTGAGATACAGACATAATTACATTAAAAGGGGATTGCAAATATGACCAGTTTTACATGGGTCTTTGATTTCAAACCTGTCATCATATTCCAGAATTAAGACAATTAAATAGTATGTTAAGATGTGCTTTCATATTAATTAGCTGAAAGCTGGGCATGTAAGTTCTTCATACAAATTAATTGATTAAAAAAAAAAGCATAGAGCATAGTGCATTTAGATTCTCTGGATATTAATGAGACGAGTGGCTGCTTCTGCTTCCATAAGCAGGATGGTTTTATCTTTACTTTGCAAAGTATCGACATATGTGTGTAAGCCTGCATATTTTTATGAGAAACTTACCTGTGTTTTACAAGTGGTGTCTAGTTTCATTATCTCAAATTGACATGTCAGGTTTCTGAATTTAATATATATATACAGGAAATGTAGGAAAATACCATTTGCTTATTATTTTTAAAGGAAACCTGTGGGCGTGACCCGCTGGCCGGTCCGGGAAAAAGCCCAGTGAAACAAACTGGAATCCCACTTAGGAAATGGTAGCCTAAAAATAATGTGGTTCTATTGTTTATATTCTATGGACACCAGTATTAGTTCTTAGACCTTTAATAGGATTCCTGCAACTGAAACTGAAGGTGCAGCCTTGTCTGAAAGCATATTTTTATTTCCTCTAGAAATTGAACTGTATTTTTCCTTTTCTTTAGTTTTTTTTTTTCATTAGAATGCTAAAATGTTATAGTAGAGAAAAATTAAGGACTTGACAGATGTGAACAGAAACTTACAGGCTCAGATGTAGATCAATAAAGATAAAATTAGGTGTACTTAACTGTAAACTGTTAACTGGAAGATAAGTGTGTAGTTTTCTTCCATAGAAATAGGATTTTTGGAGAATGCCATTTCTGGTAGACTTATAGATGATAGAATATACTTGTTCTCATTTTAATTTTGTATGTTTAAATGAGCTCAAAATAAGGAGATTGTTTAAGTGGGGATTTGATCAGAGGCTGTATGGTGGCTTTACAAGCTTCTAGCACAATGGGCAAATTAAAAGAAAGCACCAAGGTGAGAGTTAGAAAATATGATTTCAGTAATGAACAGATGTGCAAGTATCACATAGACTTAAGGGTTAGAGTCAGGAAATAGTTGGAGATGAAAATAAAATCCAGTTATGGAAATTTGAGTGAGAAGCAGTAGCTCTGAGTTTTAAGAGGTAAAGAAAATATACTTTTTTGGAATGAACTGAAGTTGAGGAGCAATAAGTATAGTGGGTAAACAAGGAAGCACTAGAATAGTCCTTGCGTGAAGTATGATGCAGGTATGGAAAGCTGCATGCCAAGTTCTAGAGGAAAACAATGTATTCTGGAAACACTGATGTAAAAACTGATAAATTTGGCAGCTTCTTAGGTATTAAGTTCTAAGACATTGGATTTTAATATAACATAAATTAGGAACTGTGGAATTGACTGTGGACATTTTTAAGTTTAAAACTGGATGAATAAAATTAAATATATTAAATTTTTACCATGCTGAATTTTTTTCCTGAGTTAATTCTCCTCCACAGGAAATCAGAGCTCTGAGGTTGAAAGGAGGTGAAAGTGTTAGATTGATAGAAGAATTCAAAGTTATTTCAGAAACATGGTAGTTTGAGTCAAGGATGAAAAGTAATGGGGGAAGAAGTTGGTCTTGAGAATGTTATCTAAGGAGAATATGACACCAGCAGCAGAGGCATGAAACATGGATCCAGAAATTCTTTCATATGTTTATGATATTGATAGCTTTAGCAGATTAAAGAACTAATTAGGAAGAATCCAGAGGAACAGGAGGAAGCAGGAAGGTGTTTTACTGGGGTGTTTACAAATTCATGGGTAGGACTAGGTAAGAAAGAATGTTTGAGGATGCACCAAAAGAGAGTGAACAAAGGAACAGAAGGATGTGGGTGTCATGAAGAGAGGGACTGAGTGGGATATGTTTTAGTAAAAAACATAGCAGGAGAACCATAGTAGAAGAGTAGAGTGTTTGCAAACAGTAATTAGAACTTCTTTTTCTTCAGTGTGGAAGAGACAATTTAGGACAGGCTGATAAAGGTAAAGGTGGAGATAGAGCTTGAGATGGAAGATGATATTCTGGCTTATCAAGTCTAATCCCCTGCTGATAGATGCAACAGTATCACCTAACCCTGCTCCATGGGTGTGCCAAATGTGATCTTTAAACCAAAGGTCAATTTTGAAATGGAATTGGAAAAATCAAGTGGAGAAATAAAGTATGCAGAGTCTGTAGACTTTCTTGAGAAGTTCTCAGCAACCTGGCAGTAGAAAAGAAAGTAAATGTGTGTGAATTCAGACTTCTTTAGTGGGCAGATGATGTGAGCTAAAAATGAAAGGAATCATGCTGAAACATCTTGTTGAAACTGGTGGTGGGTGCTGGTGGAAAAGAGGAAAAACATCACATAGAAAAGTGATTAGGCAGACCAGTGTCCTTTCTACATACATTGCTACCTGTTCTTGTAAAATATTTAGTATTCCCATATGGTTATCCATAGATGTCTATTTAATTCTCTTAATTACTGTGTTTTACAAAGTCAGTATAATAGTAAATCTCACATTTTGGGAAGGGCAAGAGAATCTAGGTGGCATAACTTTTTTTTTTTCACTGAAAACCATGGAGAGCTAAACTAGGCGTGAGATTGATATTTTTCATTAAGACTTTTGTGATTTTGTTATTCCTGAGTGGACTGAAGTGACAGAAGACCAGTCATATCTGTTATTTTGAAATAGCACTGTTAACAATAAGCTCTGATATTTTGAGTAAGTTTGAGACCCCACTTGGAGTACTGCATCCAGCTCTGGAGTCCTCAGTATGGGAAAGACATGGACGTGTTGTAGAGGGTCCAGAGCATGGCTAGGAACATGATTGGAGAGATGGAACACCTCTTCTATGAGGAAATGCTGAGAAGGTTGGGGTTGTTCAGCCTGGAGAAGAGAAGGCTCCAGGGAGATCTTGTTGTGGCCTTTCAATACTTAAAGGGAACTATAAGAAAGGTGGAGACAATCTTTTTAGCAGGGCCTGTTGTGATAGGACAAGGGGTAATGATTTTAAATTCAAAGAGGGGAGGTTTAGACTAGATATAAGAAAGCAGTTTTTTACAATGAGGGTGGTGTAACACTGGCACAGGTTGCCCAGAGAGGTGGTAGATGCTCCATCCCTGGAAATATTCAAAGTCAGGTTGGACCCTGGGGCTCTGAGCAGCGTGCTCTAGTTTCAGATGTCCCTGCTCACTGAAGCGGGGTTGGACTACATGACGTTTAAAGATTCTTTCCAACCCAAACTGTTGGTTCTATGAAATTGTGCAATGCATTTCTGAAAGAGGGTAGTAGATGAATTGTGGGTAATCAGGTTATACATGGGTCGCTCCAAAAGTAATGCCTCCTATTTCCATGTAATTTCCATGGAAACTACAACAGATACAAAGAGCACAATAACATTGTTTGATAGAGCAAATTCTCGGCTACAAAACACGATTTTTCAACACAGTCCCCCCCCGGGCTGTGTGTTCTCCCCAGTGGTGAATACGAGCCTGCCTGCCGCGCTCGTAGCAATCTGCACCAGCAGAGGGGACCCACTGTCACTGTCACCACTGCTGGAACGCACCACCCACCCCCTCGCTGTGCTGACACCCACTGTTTGGTGCCCATAAACGTTCAGCAAGTGTTGATGGATGCCAGTGGGTGCAATTTTTTCCACATGGGGGAATTCAGTTACACCCCTTTGCTTCATACGCACTGTCATGTCAGATGCCATTTTGTGAGATGGCCCCTCTGCTGCCATCTGTCACACGGCAACAAAATTTAACAGAATATTGGTGGGAAGGTTCAACCTCTACTGCCGTACCACCAACATCTGCCTCTGACGTCATGGGCCAGCATAGTAAAATGTGAGACATTGATTTTGGAGCAGCCCTCGTGCATCGTAATTGTTAATTTCATCTTGAGCACAGTTTATTATGGAATATTGATCTGTTTTCCATATAGTGTCTGAGTTGCAGATTCTAGAAGTGCATTTTTCATCTTTGGATGCCAAGAAGATGTTGAAAATCATCCTGAAAAACATGAATTCACTTCAAAGAAATGTTGCTTGCTAGTCACTTGGAGGAAGCTTTTAGAGGATTATGTGGATTTGGTCAATTCATGTAGTTCTTTAAAATGAATACGTTATTTATGGTTTCCAGAACATAACTAATAAAAAAAGTGAGCCCTGAATTATTATCCATGCACAATGGTTGCATTGAAGTCTGTTCACAAACACATCCATTGATATTATCTGTTTCCTCTTCAGCTTCCAGTTGCTTGAACTATATTTACAACTGTTGATTATTAATCTTGGCATAAACAGGACCATGAGTGCTGCAAAAATTCTGAAAACAAGCAACAAAACAGGCATTGTTTAGTAGAAATCTGAATGTTTTTGCTATATGAAATCATCTCAGTAAATAGTTTTGCTAAATCTCTCTACTGTAGGAGTAAGGAAACAGAGGGAGTCTATAATGAGTCAGTTGAAAGCTGGCTGGTGAATGTAGTAAAATAATTTATTCTTGTGCTGTGTAGCTTTAGTTCTCATACACCACTACTAAATACTTACATCTTTAAAACCTGTACAGCATGAGGCATCAGACTATAATCAGAGTAGAGAATGGTGTGGAATGTACGTTCCTGTTTTGCATAATAACCTGCTTTTATTCACTATAATTTTACTGTATAGAACTTGTTTTCGGAAGATCTGTATGAACTTTACAACTGAAAAAGATGTTGTAATCCTGATCCTAAAAAGCAAGTAACTTCAAAATGGTTTTATTCATTTAGCAACACAAAATAAATAAATAAGTGTATTGCTTGCATTTAATGATTCATATCTATACCCAGCCGCCAATCACCAACCCCCCAAACAATCATTGTTTATCTCCTGTTAGTCATGAAAACACAACTTATGATCTCCTGGGAAAAATGTATGTTCTGAGAAGAAAGAGAATCCACATTAGCTTTTGTACTGACAGCTTTTCTCTTGGGCAGGTTGTGAGTTCCTTTTGTTTTACTTCATGTGCACAGTTTAGCTGATAACTGTGTCATTTTCTTGATGCTGAGTAGCCATGAAAGAATTGCAAATTGGAGCCTACCTGGTAGAATTAATTCCTATCAACTTTTAGGACAATTTCTGCTATAATTTCATGGGATTGAACTCCAAATTATCTGCAAATTCTCAATTTGACATGTAAATAAACAGCTTCAATGTAGGCAAAATGTGGTTTATTTATTTGGAGAGAGGTTGTGCATGTACTGGACATTAAAGAACTACAATATACTCTTTTCACCTTTCTCAGATGCATGGCTTGCAGTCAGCATGGTAGACAGTAAACACCTGTACAAAGAATTTTGCAGCATGATATACTTTTAGAAGCTAATGGGCAACAAAAAATATGGCATTCATTTAGTCCACAGAAGCTACCAGTGTCAAGGATGCGGACCACAAAGTGATTGCTGTCCTGAGAAATGTGTTCTAGTGATTGTAGATAGTGCTGCCAAATAGATGTCTTATGGGCAAGCAAAAGATGGGAGATTTGGGACTGGAAATCTACTCCTAGAATTGCCAAAGGGATTTGATCTCTGGGTACTTTTCCATGTCTGTGAATGGATAAAATGGCATTTGCATCTTAAACTAGTACTATCTTTTTTGATTGAAGGCTCCATGAAATGCTCAAACCTGCTAAAACCAGCAAAAGGTCCTTTACAGTTCCAAGCCAAAGATAGTCCGAAATATTTAAGTGGGCACTGATGCTATCTCTGTATCTCTGATGCTTGATTAAGAAGGTGAGGAACAGCGAAAACAGATCATATTTTGCATGGATGGAATGTTTGGAGATGTTACAGTTCACAGTCCTCATAACTGTGTCCAAATGTTCATTTTCCAAGTGTTAAGTTTTGTTTAAAAATAGAGTATTTTTCATGAAAGAAACAAAAAATGCTTCTGCAATCAGCAAAGTCTTACTGCAAAATGTCAGCCTCAGAGATGCTAAAACTTTTGAGAGAAATAGCTAAAAATGTTAGTAGTGGATGTTGTCCCCAAAGCTTTTTCTTGCAACTAGCTGATGTTTTTAAATGTCTTTAAAGACATTTACAAAAATGTAATGAGAACGGCAGTTTCACTGATTAAGTGGCTGGTGTTATTTCAGGCAACTTTGAGAATAAGCTATCCTGCCACATTCTGCCATATCTGTACATCAGGTACAGAGAGTGGTTTGGTGTGAAAACTAAGATGCTGAAAATAGGTCTCTTTTCTAATTACATCTTCACTGTCTGGAACAACGGTGGTCTCCAGCTCCTCGGTGACTGCAGTGCCCTTCTGCCAGTCACACTTGCCAGCTCAGCTGCTTCCTAACCTGTCTCAGCCCAGATGAGACCAGTTACAAAAGACTTTCTGTTTGAATCACTTCAGCTTGCTGGATTCAGTTTTACTGCCCAGGTTCATACATTAATCTCAGCCTGCCAGTAGCCCCTGTCAGGAGAGTTATAAGCAGCTGGGGACAGCTCGTGGGCAGTAACTTCTGATCAGCACAGCTTCTGCCGGCAAAAGAAGTCTAACCATAGTCAAGGGATCCTTGTTACCAGGTGTGTAAGCTTCAGACCCCTTCAGACCTCTCCTTTATTGGAGAGATGCTCCTCAGAGGTATCAGAAGGAGCACGGATATTATTTCAACCCTAATTATTTTTGTGAACCAACCTACTTTTCATAGTATTTTAAGTCAAACTGAAGAAGGCTGTACTGCATGTAATAAAATGTGACCTTAAAATCCAGTGTTGTGAAACTTCTCAGATCTGGAGGCAGATACTCTCCTTTCTAGCCATCTACGGCTTCCATTTAATGTGATGGCAGAGTTGTGAGATACGAGAACTTAAATTCATCACTCACTCAAGGTTGTCTTGAGTATAAGAAAGAAGAAAGTGTTTCTGATTAAGTTATTTTATTTAAAACATACAGTGTTTTCATGTTGGACACCGCTTAGGGGCTTGGAGTGTTACTAATAATATAAGTAGGCGTTAATTTGTGGGCATAGTTCAGGAAAGGTCATAATAAGCCTGTCACACAGTCAGTTTATCAAGTTTATCTGTAATAGACTTACTCATAGAAGGATGATCTCTGTAACTGTATGCAGCAGATAACACACCTACACTCCATTTAAATATGTTAGCACCATCTGAATTCTTAGTGATTTTTTTAAAGTATGAGTAAGTGTTTCAGTGACTCACATCTAAAAGATTTGGGGGAACCAAACAGCTTAGCCGGAGGAGAACTGAGTAGGAAGTGGCCTGATTGCCGTGGGGACAGAATGAGAACAGATGTGGCAGTGAAGGCAGAGTGGTACTGAGCTGTACCTCAGCTCTACAGTAATACCAAAATATTGTTTTAAAGCTTTTATTGGGCGTAGAAAAGCAACTAATTACTTGCCTTGTCAAGATGCTTTTCATTTTTATCTATTGTTCCCTGCTTAGGTATTGCTTTCCTTTATACTGATTTTTGATTTTAAGCTGTGGAATTCTTTTTTCCAACTGAAAATATTTACATCTTTCCTGTCTTGTGGGTTGATATTCTGTTCTTCTGGACTTCAGATCTAATACAAACTCCACAAGAGCTGTTTTCTAATCTTTGTGGGGAAATTTGTCTCCCCAGGGTCACATTTTTCTAACAAGCTGTAATGTTTTCTTTTGAAAAGTGTTTCTCAATTTGAAATAAATGTTTTAGATTACAAGGTGTTACAGAGGTACAGCTACTATGTGTAAATGGAGTTTTATATCTGAAGTTAATTTTTCTTAAATTTTTCAATATGTTTTTTCGTAAGCTTCAATCTTTGGTATTTTTAACCAATCCAAGTTTCTGGGACATCTTGACATATGAGACTGTGGATGTTTTTAAAACTGATCACTTTTAGGACAGATTCAAAGCATCAAGGGATATATGTTTTTTCGTAAGCTTCAATCTTTGGTATTTTTAACCAATCCAAGTTTCTGGGACATCTTGACATATGAAACTGTGGATGTTTTTAAAACTGATCAGTTTTAGAACAGATTCAAAGCATCAAGGGATTCATTAAAATCATTCAAGAAGTCATCTTTTCAAAGAGATCCTTAAACTCTCCTGGATACAGTATCTGTGGTAAAGCAGTGGTTTGTTACAAAGCCTGAAAAACTGAATTTTAGTCTTAATAAAGTATTTTGCCAACAATATGTCAAGCTACTACTAAATTATGACGTGCAGCAATACTATATGTCATCATTAAAAGAGACTATAGCCTATTCTATAGTTTTCAGTCTTCTAGAAAACACTCTTCTGGTGTTTTTAGTCTGCTTTGCAAATTTTTACAGTGACAGGGAGATAGGCTCTTTTGGATAAGTAGGGTCCAGAACGTAATGGTTGCCAATTCTTTTGTACAAATAAGATCTGACAAGTTTGAAGTATCATGACATGTTTACGCATTGGAAAAAGAGGACCTTGATTACTTACTTGGATGCTAGTAATACTATTTAGTGTCTGTTTTTTTATATTAAGGTCTGAAATGGGGCAAAATTAATTAAAAGAAGCCAGAGGCTTCTAATTTTCTCAAGGAATTCTATGACTCTCTTTTACTGGTATCTTTTAAATACTGTTTCTTAAAACAGATCATATCATGTGCAATGTTCATGCGGTGCCACACCCCAGGGGTGCTGTAAGGCATAAAACAAAGAGGTTACTTTAAAGGGATATAGCAATTACAAGATGTACGGAATTATTGCAGTGCTTTTCTGTGTGATGAATACAAAATTCTTTTCCCTCCTCAATTGATAGGTAGAAGTCATAATATTTAAATAGAGAAGGGATACTATAAAATAACCTCACAAGAAAACTCACAAAAGATACGTGTGTTGTCAAAAGTTTCCATATTGTCACTAGCCAAGGGATTAATGTAGCGGTATGAAAGAGAGCGCTACTGAACTGTAGGAGTCAATGACACACTTAGTCTCCGGATTGCTGGAAGGCACTAAGCATTTGGGGTTTTCATCAGTCTCATCTCTGTGAATTTGGTTACATCTATCTATCTGTTTTCTCAGCCTGTGACTATTTGATAAATTTGAAGATTCTTCTACCTTCCCTTCCTTTTATCACCACATCCTAAGAACTGCTGATAGGTCAGAAGGTTTGTGCTTAGTCTAGAGAAAGCTGTTTTCTCATGTGCTTGCAGAACCCCCCAAGGGACAGGAGTACGGAACTACAAATTCACTGTATGATTTTTCACAATGTTCACTTACTTTTGTTCATTATTTTACAACACAATTAAAAAAGTGGGATAAGATGGTACATGTGGATCTAGGTGTCTCAACTGGCATGCTGAAATCCTCTGGTGATGCTGGGAAACATGACTTCTTGTTCGTGCATTTAATGCTAAACAGTAATTGGGTAAAGAGAAATACTCCAGTTATGTGGACTTGAACTCAAACTGACCTTTTCCTAGCTGAATCCAGTGTAGTTGGCCTTAACATGCTTGTTGTCCTTTATGATTTTTGCATTACCATAGCATATTAACAGGAGGAAGATTTTCCTTACACTCTTTAGCTTATGGTGGTCTTCTGAGAGCAGCAGAAGAAAAGAAGCCCAAGTCTCCTATTCCAAGAATGTGGTCTTGTATTACATTACAATCACGAAAGGTGAACGCCTCCTGGCAGTCCGAAATGAGTACCTGAGTAAGATTATGGCAGTTCTGGAGAGTATGCTTCCTAAACTGTTCTTTTGCCTGTAAGTTTTAAATATTATTTGGCTCCCATTTCTGGAGATGAAGTATGTGGTCCGAACCTCACCTCACATGACTGAGCAGCCCTATGTAATTGTTAGTTTTCTCATCCTGGAACATATGCAGATTTTATTTCTTTGTTTTAAAAATTATTTTACAGAATAAGAAGAAGTTATAGTACAAGGAAACTTCAGACTATAATCAGTGGAAACTAACCTGAGTTTTGAGGATATATTGTATTTCTGATTTATACATGATTCAGAACATTTGATATCACATGTTCTTGACCTCAGTTCTTGCTGATCTTTGTAAGTGTACAGGTACTGTTTGTGCCATATGGTTATAGGTGATGCTGCATTCTTACTGCCTCATTCTTAAACAAAATAACCCATTGAACCAATAGCAAGCCAATATATAAAACTTAACTGCTAAACTAGAAAGGAAAATATGAAATAATTTATTGTCTATAATCCTTATTAACCAAGTTAACTGGTCTAAATTCAGCTACAATTTGTAGCAGTTTGGCCCTTTTCCTGTAGTATTTCTTCATGTTTACGCCAGTAAAAAAACCTGAAATCATAGCTCTCTTTAGAGATTTTAAGGAAAGTTTTACTTGCAGTAAAACTACAGATGTAATCACGTATGCATTCATGGTTGTAGAAAATATTCTTTGTTGGAAAATATTTGAAATATCTTTATTCTGTATATCTACAGGACTTATTAATAGTTAGAAGTACAGTGTTGAATGCATGCTTCCAGCAAAATTAAAGAGTGTAAAGAACTTACAACTTTTAGTATTTGCCTCTAGCAAATGTGTTCTTAGCTGTTGGTATATAATCTGTATTAATCTGTGTTAACTGCATTACTACCGCATGTGTATTCACCTTTATTGGTGGTTGAGAGAGATCAATTCCAAATGCCTTGATCAGGAGCATAAAAGCTTCAATGGTAGGTTATGCTTTATTAAATATTAGAGAATCTCCATGGAAGCAACACCTATAAGGCATGAATTTTCTAGTATCTATTTCAAGATATCTTACCTTCTTTGGATTAAATACAGAGAAGGCATGCAGGAGTCCTGGTACACAAGAAATCACTGAATGTGTGAACAGATGATCGTAAGCAATCCAATTTATTAAGTGTAAAAACTTATTGTTGCTTGAGGAGTTATTTAAGCTGAATGATCTGCCTTGCTTTTACAGCAGGGAAGGAACATACACGTGTTACCACAGGTCAGCTGATAAGGAGTACCATGCTGACAGTAAATTTGTTGTCTTTCTCTGTCCAATGCCAGCTTCCTCATTCCAGAACTCTGGCCTTCCCTGGAACTGGATAGACTAGCCTGAATTTGAAGTGCTGCCAAACCTGTGTGATGGAGCTTTTAGTTAAGGAATAACAACAAGGAAGAAAAAGAATTAAAAATAAATGAAATATTCAAATTATTTATGTCATAGATCTAACCATAGAGAAATAAAATATGTCTTACCATGTAGTAACTAGAGCTCTGATAACTATACCTACACCAGTTTAAAATTTACTGTTGCAGGTTATCCTGGCAATAGCAATAAGGCAAGTCTTAGAGTAGCATGGCCGGTGGTGTGGTTACCGAGCAGCTCAGGAATGCAACTTTAAGGCTAACAGAGATACACAAAACTGTCAGTGCAAATGTACCTTTACTGTTCCTGCGGGATAGGTGATGTTCTGACAGTGGGTGTGTGCTAGTTTACTGTGTTTGATTTCCACTTGGTTCAGCATTGCTGGCTTGTTTGCAAGGTATTCAAAGCACCTCCTGCAGATATATCAGTGACCTGGCACTTGATCATTTTGAATGTGGGTGTGTCCCGGAGGTTGCAGACTGCCCTTTGGTATACATTTGATTCTGGGGAAGGGAAGGTATGCCTTCTGCACAAGTCTCCAGCTGAACAGTACTTACTATTTGTCCTCTGAGTGTTGCTACTTAAGCCTGGACAATGCTTCTAGTTGCCTAGAAAGAAGACTGTGACAGTCCAAGTTCTGATCTACACTCCTGAGGTCCTTTGTTCTTAGCTGTTGTTCTTTAGAGAAAAAACCCCAAATGTTGTCATTTCAAGTGTAAGTTGCTTGTAAGTACAGCATCTTATGTATTACTACTCCATTGATGTTCTTCTTACTTCTACTGGTATACTGAGGATAATTTCATAGCCTATACTTTATATAGTGTAACAGATGATGTAGATGCCATACTGACATTTCCCCCACCTACATATTCATATATTGAAGTACATCTCAGGAGGCAGTCTGCAAGGCAATTAAGTTTCATACTAGGGTGTCAGCATCCAAACTGGAATATCAGAATTTTCTTTTTAATTATTATGTTCATGACTGAGATGGTAGAGGATGGTCATGTAGCAAAAAGGTATCATAATTATTGAACAGTATATAATTTCAAAGCAGAAGTCTTCATAATTGCAGATACATCTATCTAAACTCTGCCAACACCTGCAATTAATTTCTGCAATGCTAGTTTTTAAGTGAAGAAAGCTTGTTATATTATGAACCAGTTTCCTGCAGCTAAGTCACATAGAAGTAATCATCTTCTATTTCAAAGTTGAGACATTGCTTCCATGGTTTAATTTTTGAAAGATATTAACTGGAAAGTAATTCCTTGTCGTATCTGCTCTGATTTCATCCGAGTATTATGTTTTTTCTTAACTGAAAAACATACCTGTAATATGTGTTAATTTGTATGCCAGAGTATATAGTTCTGCTTGGATTTGCTGTCATTTTCAGTTTCATGCAGCAGTGTATTGCAGCTGTGCTTCTGAAAACACATTTCTATTTCATAAGTCAGTTGTGTCCCTGTAGTGTTTCAAAGTCTCAGCTTTTCTTTACTGTATGAACTACCAAGACTTTTGTTCAAATCTTCATCATTCATTAACTCGGTAAATGTCTTCTCCCCTTTGGCCATCCACCTTGTTTCCTCAGTGTCATTCAAAATGCAGCAGTTCAGATCACCTTCACAGTTACTCTTAGCGTAGGCTATCCAGTTGTTATCCTTCCTGCAGTATCAAATGCAAGTTGTTTTATTGAGACTCCATTCTTATTGATCGCAAATCCCACACACATGAAATCCAATTGTTTTCATTATTCAGTGGATTAACCCTACAGGTAAATTTATATCTCTGCTTCAAGAATTTTAGAGTGTAGAGCCCTATTAATCATGCAGTGTAATGTTTTTGTAAAAAATGTGCAAAATCTGCTTGCTGTTACTTTTTTAGTGACATAAGTTGGAAGAAATACTAGTTTGGTTTTATGTTTTGAAATCTCTCCTCAAATATATTTCACCTAGATTAAAATTAAGCCTTTGAGGAAAACATGCAAGCAAATTATCCTGGAGTGGTGTGTGTGAGATGGAGCCTGAGTGGATACCTTGGGATGTTACTAATGGCAAGTAGTCAAGATCATTGCTTCTTACATAGCTGTGGTAAATGTGATTGAAAAGAAATTATTTCTGAGTGCTCAGCGAGCTCATCTTTTAAGCTGGGATTCATCTCACCTAACTTCAGATTTTTCACAGTTAGATTCTAGGTGTAAGTTACTTGCTGTAGATTTCCCATGTGGTGAAATAGATGATTTATGCGATCTACCTTGTTTTTTCCATTGATTGTGAAGGAACCCCAGGGTGCATAGATTCAGATGTCTTAACTTTCAGATACCTAAATTAGGAATAGATTATTTCTGTTTTAATGAAGACATTTCAAGGTCATGGGTCACCCTATGAGCACACAAGCAGCATAGATCACATGCAGTTAATGACAGTCTTAATGAAAAATAAAAAGGTGAGTCCACAGTGAATGTGGAGACTGAACTCTACTCACTCTGCCTAAGTGGACATGTCACACCAAACCTGTTGGTGAAGTGGTGCTTGACCCTTGCTTTTCAAACTCTGCCAGTTGTGGGTTTAAGTCACAGGCAGGAATTCTGTCCCAAGCATTTCACTTAGCCTTTAGGGAAGGGTAAGGAAAGCCTTAGAGATGCTCTGTATTCAACAGCTTGAGGTTCCAAGGGAGAGTGATGGTCAGTCAATCACTTCTTTTTGGTCAAAACCTTCCTGGAAAATCCCGTTGTAGAAGGTGGGATGATGGTATGAAGTGAGAGAGCTGTCCTCATAGGATTCCTTAGGTTGGTGGATCTGCTGTATCACCCAAGAAGCAGAAAGCAATGTGAAACTGGCTTGATGGTCACATCCTTCTTTGTTAAGAGTTTCCCTGATGATGGATTTAGAGAGGAAAACGTAATTCCATTTTTTGGAAGGAATTCCGTATGAACTCTGCAGACTATAGTAACTGGATGTGTGATAGTGACCTGGTGTCCATATTTCATCATTTAGTTATTCATTTAAACTGTTATGTTAGAGCTACTTTTTTTGCTGCGATTGGAGAACCTTTGTTTCACTGAGCCTCGTATTAATGTACTCCAGATTCTGTTTCTTTAGAAGAGTAACAGATGTTCACAGTTTGGTGCAATTTTCAGATGAGCAATTCTGTTTATAATAAATTTTCCTGAGACCACCCAACTCATTTCACTTGTAACTTGAACTACGTCCAAGTGTTGATCTCAGGAGATGTGAAAGAGATGTAATAATTCTGCGCCCCACCCAGTTCAAAAGACATGACTTAGTATAGCTGGAATTCAAATATCTATACTTCCAATCAACATAGAAAGTCAAAGTTATAACTTGCATGCCGTGAAAAATGAAGGTGGAAATAGCAACATTCTTGCTTTCATTCATTGAGTATTCGTAAGATCTGAAGATGTATATTGGCAAGGTCTGAATGAAATGAAGTTAGAAACCAAAGATGAACTAGTGAAAAAGCACAACACAGCAAGTAGAAACAAAGAAATTGAGATTTATCCTGAAAAATGCAGATTTATTAAACACAGAAAAAGAATCAGAAATGCAGTATTAAATATAACTTGGGATGAGGTGTAGGGATATGACACAGTACATCATGTCTTGTTAGAAAGAGCTGCAATAAATCTTGTGCTTCATAAACCAAAACAGTGTGATTTTGATATGTCTGTATCTCGGACATTATTTTTAGTGTCAAACATTTAACAGCAAAAATTGTCTTGACAGGCTATAGGGATGTTGGAAAGCAAGTATTGATGAACTTGTGTGACAGAAAGTGAACCTTTAATTCATGTCTCTGCATTTATAAGAAGCCCTAGAGACTCAATCATAACAGTTTCCAAGGTATGGAACAGCTCCCAAAGTAAAAAAAAAAAAGCTCTGAATGACTAGAGACCATGAAAATTAAATAAACAGTTCTGAATTGATAGTAATTGGTTCTGAATGAAACAGAATTCTTTTTTCTTCCCTGACATTTATTGTATACTTAACATTTAGTGCAGTGTTATTTTAAGATTACAAAATGACAACTCGGAAAAAAATCATTGAGAGGTTCCTATGGCAACCATAGTGTGTACATTATCTATATGAACATTATGATTAATATTCATTAATGTGACATTGTAGTATTGAGTCTGGTATTGCTGTTTGGCAGGTATGTATTTTACAATATGAGTTAATTGATGAATGTAGAGACAGTTATAAATGGCATTAAAATCAATTACCTCTTTTTCTTTTTTTCCGCAAAAGAATGGCTCTACTGTGTGATGCAAGTAATTTCTTTACATTTCTTGAAAGCACCTTGGCTGGAGGGTTCAGAGCTGCATTTATCTATGAGGTTTTTAGGCACAGCTCTGACAGCAATCCTTTTCCAGTCAGAACACGAGGATTTTCATAAAGGTGCACAGTTGTGTCACAATAGCCAATGTGCGAATATGCAGCTTGCCGGGATGCTGTGATCCCCCAACTCTCAATGGCTTTTGTGTTTGCTCAACTGCTGGCCAGCAACGAAGATGCTATTTCAGCATCTTCCTTTCAGCTGGAGCCAGAAATACCAAATGCAGAGGAAACAGTGCTGCTGTGAAGACTGCTGAAAGAGATTTTTTCTGTTGTTGTTGAAAATAAATAAATACATTAATCATTGCACCTCGTTATCTCTTCTTTCCCCACTCTTTTTCAACTAGCAGCTAAGGGCAAATTGCCTCTTCAGTAATTCTTGTGTGTTGGTTGTTAATGAAATTCCAGACTTTCTTATTTGAAAATGAAAAAATATTTTGTCACTGCCTTGGTTACACATGCCATGGTAGATATTAGAAAATACCTGCTTTTTATAGTCTTGTAATTGCATTGACTTGAATATGTCCCTGAGTTCTGAAGTGACCTGTCTTGCTCTGGAACAAAAGACTTACGCTTTTAAGCCTGAACATAAACTCTTTTCTATCTATCTCCACTTTTTATTTAGTTTAAAAATAATCTTCTGAGGGAATAAATTTCTTGCTTTCTTTTTCTTTCTTTACAAAAATAAGAGAAATATTAAAATCTATTATACACCATATGGGATGTAACCTTCATTCATGCTCTAGCTCTGTTTCCCAGGAAACCAATCAGAGCAGCATGAAAAGGATCTAAAGCTCCTAGATCCAGGGCAGAAAAAGTGAAGGCAGGTCTGAAAACTATCTTTTAAAGCAATGACTGCTAGCAATGACTCTTACAGAGCTGTGGTAGGAGAGTTTTTTGGGGAATCTGAGTAAAAGGGAAGCCTTTTGGTGGGTCTGTAGTGTGCAAACGTGGAGAAATTGTCATCTGGGCAATTCTGCAGCCTTTACTTGCTGTAACTCAGGAAGGCTGTTTGAATTTAGACAATCCATTCCCAACGGGACCACAAATAGTTCCTGGGGTTGTCAGATTGCTTGTAGTCAAGTGGCTGCAAAGGTGCCTTGGAAGTTCCTGGACTTCTGCCACCTGGCCTGTGAGGCTGGGCAGATGCAGCTTCCATATGCGCAGGCATGCGGGTGTAACTGCGCCGCATGGCAGGTGTGTGTGTGCTGTCTCTGCTGGGGCTGCTTTCTGAGGGGAAGCAGGAGAGCTTTAAGCCAGTATATCTGCTCCTACCTTGTAAGTCCTGCTGTCCCATTTATTCATGGAAAAACATTTAATTTCAGAGCACTAAATTTATGAAATAAAAGCTATTCAAGAAATTCAAGTATTGCATTTTTGTCAGTTGTTTGTAACGATGAAGCTTCCTGATGTTACTAGTAAACTACAGTGCCACATTGTGGTACTGCAGCTACTAGTAAAATTGGACTAACACTGTCTTCCTATGGGTAGGGAGATTAGATTAGCACATGCACCAATTTGTCAAAAACCCCACATTAACTACGCTTAGTTTTGCTCTTGTTTTCTCTGGGAAGTTCATATAGCCTAACCATGACTGTACATTTCTTAATCTTCTACCTTCTTTAAGGCCTCTTTTGTTTTCTCTTAAAAGTGGGGCTTCCATATGTTTCCCTTGTGTGATCTTACCTTTGCGTTCTGCTGATAATGAATGTGAGCTAGAGATGGTTGAGAATTTTCCATTAGAACAAATTTCAACTAGAAATGTCTCTAAAACAAATTTATCAAAAGTTTTTCCTGATTTAAAAAAAAGCACAACCTTTTCTAACAGGAAAATCAAAGCATACCATTCTGTTGTGTTTAGTTTGACCTGATAGGCAGTATTTTATTTTACAAAATTGACCTCAAGGATTTTATGAAAAAGAAAAAAAAACAACTTCTTGAAACTGTATGGCACAATGAAACTATTCTTGATAACAAGAGATAATTTTTGCAAAACTTTTTTTTTCTCCTGCAAAAAATCGTGAGTGAATTTCTTCAAAAATAGCTAAAGTCCTCTGTGTGAGTGACAGCTGTAAACACATTTTGCCTGTGTCTCTGAAGACTGTTCCAAAAAAAGAATATGCTTACAGGTGTTTGTTTGGTCCAGGGTTGAGATACTCCGTCCTCCTGTTGTGAAAGGGACAAATACGTTACTCAACACCTGTCATATTAAGAAATAGCAGGCAAGGGAACATTATTTATTTTAAAAAGAAAGATGTAACTTTTTCTACTTCAGTAAAGCCTGGAGCTTGATGTTAGCTTAAATACAACCAGGAGATAGTAGAAGCCACAGCAGCAATAGAGAGCATGGTTTGGTTATACATCAGTACTAATGAGCATTAGAAAATATTGGTAACCAAGACTGTGAAAAATCAAAAAAAAAAAAAAAGTCTGCACGTTTATACTTCTGTTTTACAAAGTTATATCCAGCTTCAAAGTTTCGTCTTTCTTCTTTCAGAACGATCAGTCCATGCAAGATATGCAGATAATGGGAGCAGATGACCTTTCAAAGCTGACTGGGAAGGTTTGTAAATTTTCAATTTAAGAAAGAAAATACACTAAAGCACTTGAGAAAAGCAGTGTAATTTTGCACGTGGACTGTCAGATACTAATATTGGAATCAAAGAAATGTACTAATCTCTGTTGAATTGCTGTAATGCTGTTGCTTTTAGATTGCTGATGCCCAAAAATGTCAGAATGTAGCTCCTTCATCCTAGTGTGGGGATTTCCCAATAATTATACATGCACCCTCAGTGAGAGCGAGGGCAGAATTTGTGTTGGAATGCTTCTGCTGAGTTCACTTCATGTCTTGGAGCCTTGTTTTTTCTGCCTTTGATGGGTGCATGGAAGCAAACTGCACATTGCGTATCCCTGTTGCATTCAGCTTATGAGGAGTTTAATACAATTTTGCCTACTGCACGAAGTTCAGTTGTGAAACTTTTCACTCAGATAATCAAACAGGATTTTTCTTTTATTTCAACATCGAGCTGGCTGTATGTCTTATTTTGCTTTTCACTAGGCTTGAACACTATGGTAATGAGAATGGTTTGAGTCAGTGAAAAAGCTGTTTTCATCCAACCACGGTAATACAGAGCAGTTCTTTGAAGAGGAAGGAAGGCTGATTTCATTAGGCAAATGGTCTGTGTGGAAAATGGTCAGAAATGGACTTATGCATTAAGTCAACATAGTATCTTGTTATTTGTACTGTGCATGCAGTTACTCTTTTATTAACTGGCACTAAATATGAGTTGCTTCAAAGCACTCAAATGTAGCACTAGCGAACTCATTTGTTTTGTTGTACTACAGCACACAAGAAAAAGAAGAGAAAAATTTTAAGTATTTCATTAATGTTAAATAGGTTTTGATGCAATTAGAACTTAAATGAAAAAGATGGTGTTAGAATATTTTAGTCATATAAATGTCCTCAGTTTGCACTTCTAAATACTCCTGCTGGATGTTTCTTCCCAAATTATCACTAAAATCTTAATCATGTTATTGTGAAATATTTATTCATTTGTTACTTTCTAATATTGAAACACTGGAGCTACCTGGTTTTCTGTGGTGATTTTGCATATGTTTCTTGGCCTCAGGCAAAGAACTGGCAATGCACCTCTTCATCTTACCTAACATTACTCTTCTAGATAGTCCATACATTTTCTAAGTGTCCAGGCCCAGCTCCTCCATCCTCCAATCCCAAATTTTCTTGATGAACAGATTCAGATATAAGTATCTTTTCTAGATATAATCTTTCTAGTATCATTTGAATTCACTGGGGCAAAATATTGTTTTCTTTCACAGGACATTTGTGTATTTGTGTGTCTCCACATGTGTATGAGAGAGAAGGAACATTTCACCTGAGTAGTTCTGCTCTTTCCAAAAATTAAGCAAATTGTTTTCCTATACTGAAAATCCTGGTGACCTTTTTTGTATTGGTATGGCCCTCCTGTTTCCAGGTATGAAACAGGACATAAAATTTGGCTAGGAGATACTTGGGAAAAGACTGAAAAGCGATATGGTTTAAGATTGCTGGGTAAAGAGGCTGGGATCTTGGTTAACCACAAAGGGTCTGGTTTGGGAACAAAGGAGGTTGCCGATCAGGAAGGGAGCCCAGTGCTGGCAGCTGGGTGTGGAGAGGCTGAAGTGGAGCAGGAAGGGTGGGCTGGAACTGCCAGGGAAACAGACTTGCTGGAAGGGCATGGCAGTTGTTTGTATGTGTGGTTGTCTGTGACACAGCTGATGTATGAATAATTAAAGAGCATTTTCACTATAACATGTGAGAATGGGGTTTCCTTAAGACTTACCTTACTGATTGAAAAGCTGTGACGCCAAGCTTGAGCTCAGATGCTCATACTTAGATGTCTAAAGTTGGATATATGAAGGAGTGGCCTTATGTCCAGGGATACCACCTCCTCCATCTGCTGTTGACTTAAGCAATGAAGGCAAGTAGTCAGTACATTTTAATAATTAGCCATTTGCAGACGATTCAGAGCCACCTACAGTCAATCTTTCATCCAACCACGGTAATACAGAGCAGTCCTTTGAAGAGGAAGGAAGGCTGATTTCATTAGGCAAATGGTCTGTGTGGAAAATGGTCAGAAATGGACTTATGCATTAAGTCAACATAATATCTTGTTATTTGTACTGTGCATGCAGTTACTCTTTTATTAACTGGCACTAAATATGAGTTGTTTCAAAGCACTCAAATGTAGCACTAGCAAACTCATTTGTTTTGTTGTACTACAGCACACAAGAAAAAGAAAAGAAAAATCTTGGATAAATCTTTCCTTGAAGTGTTTTTTAGTACCTTAGTTCAGCTGCTGGCTTTTAAAACTGATGCCTTTAGTAACCATTCCAAGTCACTGAGTGAACTAGTGGGAGACGTACTGATAGAATTCAACTTCACTGCTTTGAATTGAGCTGGGTGCTGCTTCTGTCTGGTTGGAGTACTGTCGCGGTTTGAGAAGGGGGGCATT
>NW_010428759.1:15521-17211 GCF_000710305.1 Buceros rhinoceros silvestris | reverse complement strand
GGGAACAGCCCCCCTTTTCAAACCGTGACAATAGCCCTTACCAGAGCTGGCCTAAACCCCAGTCGAGCTGAATCAACAGAAATTTGGCAATACTCAAGGGTTAGATTGTTGATTAACTTAGAATAGATGAATTTTAAGGTTATCTGTTTGAAGTTGATGTGGAATATAATAGAACAACTCAAGTTTTCCTAGAATTTCGAAGGTGATCCTCATCCTGTGACCCAAGCAACCGAGGACCAAGGCAACCGGGATGGACTTGAAAGAAGTGAAATGAAGAATACTAGATTTGCTGAAACAAAGGAATTGAACAGACATTTTGATCAATGAAGAATGAAGAACTGAGGATCTATGGAAGAACACCAAGGACTTTGTCTAGTTATATAATGTTAGAAAACTATACATACTAAGAGCGTGTGCTGTGTACTTTGCCACTCACTGAGGTGATGGCCCAACTCTGAGTTGTTGAATAAAGCAAGCCTAGAGTTACCCACGAGACTGATTAAATTCTTTAACATTCTGGTCTCCCCTCCTTGGGTGGGTTTCCCAGCCACTGCACGAGCTCCCTCTTTGCAGGGCTGGGAAGATCCACGGCCGTTTTCTTTCTCAGCACTGTTTTTCTCTTTTGCCTGCAGCCCAGCATTTGTGGGGTGGACCTGGACAAGTTTCACCAGATCCTGCTCAACCACTGAGACGTGAACAAGGGTGGCAAAACTCAGAAATCTGAACTGGCTTAACATTAACCTGTAGCTGGAAGAGTGCTCGTGGTTGTGTTTTCCCTGTGAGATTTGCTTGCTGCTCTTCATAAAAGTGTGTCTGGGTTGCCATGTGAGCAGTGAGGAGTTGGGGCACCACAACATAAACTTGTGTTATTTCTGTTTTTCAGTTACAACATGTCCATTCTTTTTCACCTCTGTTTAATCCTGTTGAAATCCGTAGAACTTTTTCTCATTTATTAAAAATTGAATATCCTGCTCTGCCTCACCAAAAACAGAGCAACTTTTAATGTAAAATGAAAATTATTTTTTAAAGACTGTACACAACCACAGCTCTCATTTCAAGAAGTATAAAACAATTCCTCTTTACTGAAACTTTATGCTTTTCACATCCTCTGCAGCCAACAGTTTTATTCAAAAACACTGAGCAGTAATTGATTTTATATATCGGTGTCACAATGCATTTTGCTTCTTTTCTATAAATTGGGGATGTGTGTGTGTGTGTGTGTGTGTGTGTGTGTGTGTGTTACTCATTTTGCTGAAGCCTTCCTCTCTGAAAGTTCACATAACTAGTTTTATTACCTTTAAATAAGTAAGCGCACAAACTTCAGTAAGTGACTTTACAAGAGCGTTTTACAAACATTACCAAAAAGAGATTGGGGATCGTGGATTAGAAGGCTATATAGAGAACACAGAAGAGTGGGCTTTTAAAAATTTATTTAGTTCTGCATTCCTGTGAGGATATTTTTTATGAACAGAGCGGAGACTAGAGAAGAAAACAGGCGTGCACTCTCTCTTGTTTTTCAAGGAGACAAGGGCCTCAGTGAGCTGCAGGTCCCCTAGAAGCCAAACGAAACATCGGGAGGTGCAGCAGGATTTGAGCCCACGTTACAAAGGCAATTATGAGTGAGCCCCAGCCTTACAACCCTCTAGCCTCTGCAAGCCAGTGTTTAGGCAGGAGCAGGCATTTTGAGACT
>NW_010428759.1:10650-15476 GCF_000710305.1 Buceros rhinoceros silvestris | reverse complement strand
ACAACCCTCTAGCCTCTGCAAGCCAGTGTTAAGGCAGGAGCAGGCATTTTGAGACTTCCCGTGGAAAAGAGGTGTTCCTCGCTTGCAGAGATTTATTTTTTCTTAATTACTGGTTTTGCTTCGATAAGGAATGATCTACAAGGCCCCTCGGTCTCAGGCCCTGGTGATTTTATCCCTTTAAGCCGCTATAGATAAAGAGCTAGGCAATACATTCTGATAAAACGTGGCTGTTTGCCATTTTGCAAATTTGAAGGGTAATTTAACACGCGGTGTGAATTCCCCTTCGTATCGAAACATGAGACAGTATTTCACATTTTTAACGGTTACGCAAAAATACCCGTTTTGCGCTAATTATATGAAACCATCTTGCTTACAAAACCAACACTAACACACTGTCATGCCTCTGTGCTGTAAATAAATTGAAAATATGCAAGGAAGGTTTGGGGCTGCTCGATCAGTGCATTTTTTGCCAACAAAATTATGCAGATATCACATTATTTAGGAGTCTGCATCTTCGTAAATAGAATTTGAATGCAGAAAGTGAAAGAAAATGTTGGCCAAGATTATTTTCCCTTGATATTACATTTTTCTCTAGAAAACTGGGAGTAGGGGATTCACAGTTTTCTATTTCTTCACAGTAATTGAATCTACTGAACTAAATTTTAACTGACGTATGTCCTCGTATTTGACAGATAAATTTCCAAAAGACATTTAGCTGCCCCAAGCGTAGCGGTGAATATGCACAGTGCTCCCAGATGTGTCGTTTTATGGCTGGTTTTTCTTCCTTTGCTTGTTTAACTGTCAAACTGCTGGATCTGGAAATCAGTGTGTGGATGTCCTCAGAGCACAGCTGTCCTTTTCCTCCCTTTTCACTGTGAGTTACGTGAGATCATGCCCTGTGCTCCAGTCATGCTCCCTGCTCGTCTCGGCCCTTCTCATTTTTGGCACTTTTGACACATGTTTTTTCTGGATGACTTGCCATGACAACTTTGTTCAGGGGAGCTGCCTCTGACAGTGCCAGCTGGCTGTGTAGATCTGATACCTGCGAAAAACTAACATTTACAGGGCTTTTAAAGTCAAATCCACCCCTCGTTTGACTTCACTGGTTTCACTGGAAAGGATGGTATAGAGACACATCTTTTCTCCCATCATTTCACAACTCAACATGGAGATCTGCCTCTGGAGACCCCCAGTTTCCTGAGACAGCCCTACAGTCCCAAATTGCTCACGTGCCAGTTGTCCCTTGGTCTGTGCAATTTTTTGACCCAGAATAATGAACCCACATCTAGACACTCATCTCATTCCCCAGCCTGAACACACTCCAGCAATCTCACATCGCTGACACCCCAACTGGAACCAGATGAGGTGTTTCGAAATTGTAACATTTGAATTTCATCGCTGCTTTAATTTCAGATTTTCAGTAAAATAACTCTTTACCTTTGTTCTCACAATATTACTGTAAATAACGTGGATGAATCTGTCTGCATATCTTACAAAAAATGTTTTTTATTCCTACTGAAAGCTAAGAATTGAGCACTAGCCCAAAAGAAGGGCTCAGAACATAGGAAACCAGCACAATATTTTGATTAATCTCCCTTTATGTCTGCATTGCAAGAGAATAGTGTCAATATTAATGGAAACAATTGTGACTAATGCAGCCAACAAGACTATGGGAGAGTCATCTGCACATTATAATAGGAACCCATCATGAGAAACACCTTAATTACAGCTATTATCTCTTAAAATGGATGGGTAACTCTTACGTTAATCTGATTTGAAATAGAAAGCTGCTGTTACGTAGTGAGATGTTAAATGGGACTTTGCTGTGTAATTACACGGAGTAAAGTAACTATGAAAGTCATTTTTGTGAGGGCTATGCTGGCTGCTAATGAAAAGCTCACGTTTTCTGTTACCTGTATTTCCAGTAATTCCATGGAGAATTGTATCTCATTTTAAGGAACATTTGTACACGGGCAAAGGGGGAGAAAATACTGCCAGTTAATGACCGTTATGAGAGAAAATAAGGGAACCTGTTGCCTAATGCCAAGAGGTGTCTACAGGGAGCTTGCATTGGGTCTCAGAGGTAAAACCATTTCCCTGCCCTCTCTTGCTTAGCTGGGAACCTCTGATTTTGACAAGTTTGTCCCACAACATGTCCTGCTGCTCAGATTTTACTCCGGCTTCAGGCATTGCCCTTCCTCTTGGGTTTGTTTCTTCACATTTGCCATTGTCCATAAAAAATGCCCCACTGCTGTGCTGGAAACTTTGCATGGGTGAAGGGAGAATCAGAGAGGACAAATGCAGACAAATGCTTTAGATGAGCTGTTTCAGGAAAAAATGGATTTGGTTGGATTTGATGGAGACACCGCAGTCCATGAGAGCTATTATTATTGTTAGACAACATGGGTGGAGAATGGGCATCTCTCCCAGGCTCAGAGATACCTGGTTTTGGGTCCCGGCTCTTCTTGGCGTTGTGGCTGTGAAGCTCAAAAGATTTCAACCTGCTCAGTCTTACCGGGGGAAGGTTTCTGTGGTGGATAAGAGTGCAAAGCTGCATGTTGAAAATTAGCCATCTTGGTTTGGAAGTGCACTTTCAAGGGAAATGTTAACAATCATGGCCATCACTTCCCAAACAAAGGAGAGCTAAAGGTGCCAGTGCCCACATGCAGTGCAAAGGACTGCGCGGGCTGCACTTAATGGTGAAGCTGGTCATCCCTTTGAGGTCCTCCTGCTCCAGACTCAGGTAACGATGCCCAGGAAGGATCTCCAGGTGTTTAGGGGGGAATACAGAGAATTTAACCCATAAATTAATTTTAGATCCACCTGCAATCCACATACCATAATGTTTGTACCAACTCTCCAAGGTTCTGCTCTGTAACCAACACTGGAGTGTTAACAGAGAGCAACAGGTCACTGCTCATGAGGTCTGAAGAAATCACTTTTCCTGTGTTTCTCTGTGAGGTGGGAGATGGGCGTTAATGCTGCTGTCCAAACAGAAGCTGCATGAGGCTGAGTCCTCTGCCTCCAAGCTACTGTCAGCCAGCAGAGCCCTCTTGGCTCCAGTGGAGCCGGGCCAGCTCAGCATGGCAGGAGATGTGGCCATGGCTCTGCTACCAGATGTATTTTAAAGCTTTTAAAGCTGAGAGGTTTCTAAATGAAGTAGTGCCAGTGCTGGAAAGTGGCAGCATCAAAACTTGCTCAAGTTGACACCACAATTGAACATCTCTAGCTCCGTGTCTGCTTCATATGAATAAAGGGCTGTAACGTAGTTGTCAAGGGTTTTCTTTTTCAGCTGGTAGAGCGAAGGAGAACATGTTCTCATATTCTGATTCCCTGCAAAGTCTCATGTAAGATATGTCTCCCAGCACCTCATAGGAAGGAAGATGGAGAAGAGGGATGCACTCAGAAATCCCGTTTGGGTGGCTGGTTGAACAGATTGCTGTCATCTGTCACTTTGGCTAGCATGTCTCCAACTGTGATACTGTGGCCAAACACAATTTTTATTTACTGTTATAAATCCTTAGGAAGTGGGTTCTTTTCTCTGGCAGATAAGAACTAGGAGCCAGCAGAATGACGGGGTTTTGTGTGCCAGCAGGGGTGAGGGTGTGCCTGGAGAAATCTTGGTTTTAGATGAGGATCCAGGCAGAACCCTGGAGGAACGTAGCACCTGGGGTTTAGGTGAGCCCTGCTTCAGCTGGCAGCCAGAGCAAGGACAGCTGGTTGCTGCAGCTTAGTGAAAGAGCAATGACTTCTTCAGACATGCTAACCAGATCACTGGGAAACCTGTGAACGCATATGAAGTTCAAGCCAATCCATTTTTTCAGATCTTCCTGCAAGCGGAGTGTAGGCACGCGACGCCTCAGATGACACACGGTGCTTGCCAAGGCAAGATTCTCTGCCTAAAACCTAATTAATGAGATCATCAAAGGCAACTGTTTCCTCCTTCCTGATGAGTAAATGTGCACAGGAGTATGGGCATAAGTCTGGGACAGTTCCTGGTCATCAAGCTGAGAGTGATTTGCTTGGGTTTGGGCTACGTAGAAGATCATAAACAAATCAATAGCTACTGCCATTTTTATCACAAGATACAGAGTGCCAATAAGCACAGCATATTAAAAGGACCTTACGTGACTGACACAATGAGAGGATGGCATTTAAACACTCATCTAGAATTTTTTAACCATCTCTGTATAATACTGAGATGCTTTTTTCAGCACGAATTTCTTTTACATGTAAAGAACAGAAGATCCTACGGGCTTGCCATTAATGACATTCGGATAGCTGTCTTTTAATCTTTCAGAGCTAGAAATTGCTTAATTTGAAAAGTGTCTTTGGGTGTCATTTTTAAGTTTAAATAAATTACAGTGCATATTCTGCCTCTTCCCAGCTTGCTGACTGCGATTTAGCATGTGTTTTCCCTGGGCACCATTTCCAGAGTCCTGCTGGTATGACCCAGAAGTGCTACTGCCAACACCTGGCATGCAGTGGTTACGAACCAGGCCACACAAGATCGAGTAGCTGGCTTTAGAACCTATGAAATCTCTTTTTTTCTTCTCTCCCTACCTCCCTTTGCCTTGGTTTTCCTTTTTAAAGGAACCCGTGGGATTCTTTCTGTCATGTCTTCTGGGTCTGAAGCCTCTTGCCCACCACACGTGGAAGCTGTGCTCCTCCTTAATTCACTGCTCTGGGAGAGACAGAAATCCACACCGGTAGGTGGAAAGACGAAAGGAGAGGTAACAGCATGCCAGTGCAAGGCAGTGGTATATGCCATGCCATCACCAAACATGCATCCTTGACTGAATTCACACCTTTAGGCACCTCTGCCA
>NW_010428759.1:5753-10522 GCF_000710305.1 Buceros rhinoceros silvestris | reverse complement strand
TCCCTACACTGCGGAGGGTTTTTTTGTTAGAGCTGCTGGGGTAGTGGTGTGTGACCCCAAAAGCTGTGTGTGAGCAGCTTCAGCAGAGGAGCTGAGGAAATTCCTTGTACTTCTGGCGTTTCAAAGCAATCTAGGGGAAGTGCCCCAAGAGTGGTGAAGACATTGCGTCTCAGCTGGAGGGAATTCGAAAGGAAGCTGCAAAATGCCTCTTTCCCCCAGCAGAGAGCCCCCCAGGACCATCCAGAGAGATGCTGTGGCCACAGTGGGAGCAGGTAGCTGTGAAGCCAAAAGTCCCTGGCATCTGTCACACAGCTTTTCCCTAATGCCTCTTCTGTCAAGTACCTTACAGAGGAGGACAGCAGCGCACAACTGATGGCTCAGCACTGCCACCCTCCTAAGGGGGCTCACGTCAGTGGACTGATTTTTACATGCTCTTGAACGTCAAGCTTTTCCCTGCAATTCATTTTTTCTGTAAAAGATGCAACAAAAATTCAATCACAGTGGATCTGTGCTGATTTTTTTGCTTGGAAAAGAACTGTAAGATCAAGTCCAGCCATAGCTTATCATCAAAAAATCGCCCAAACTTAAAAATCCAGCTCTAACGGCATGATAAATACATAGAAACTTGTATCATCACTTCAGCATAGGACACCTACTAAATAGATTACAGCAATCTTCCTGCGATGGTAAATTCGGGAAGGAAACAGCCACTGAGACAAAGTCCCATAAGCTTGTAGAGAAGCCTTAGAGACCACAGGCAGCAGTGAGGCAGTGCTATGATACGTAGTCCCTCTGCCCAGATCATGCCACTGCGTTGGTGGGACATGCATTGGGCAGGGGCACCTGGCAGGGCTGACATCTTTGTGTCCAAGCAGTCACAAGCCCCACAGTCTTTGCAAGTTCAGAGCTCCTCTGTTCTTGGGACTTTTAATGACTTCACCAGTGCTGTGCCTGTGTCTGACGCTGCCTCTCAGCTGTTGCTCTTCCTGCCCCAGCTATGTGATGCCTTTGTTGAGCCTGGCAAATAGACTTTCCTCCACTTTTCTGATCTCTTGCTGCTCTGCTTAAGGAGTCTTAAATAATTCTGTGGCAATTACTGTCTCCAGGGGATTTGGGGTTCATTCATGGGTCATGCATGCTAACTGCTGCTCATGCCATCCTCATGATGCCTGACAGCAGCATCTCACAAAACATGGGCTGGTTCAGGAAACAGCTTGGGAAGAGGACACGCCATTTCTAGAGTCGCTGTACAGGCTGTTTCACCAGGTACAGCATGCTGTAGGTGTCTGCTCCACATGAAAGGCCACAGACGATCCTTGCCAGGCACAGCAGACATCAAGCAGGGGCTGCTTCCAGATGTCACAGAAATATCTCAGGTTTATCTATGGCCAAGGGCGTGAGCAAGCTGGCTGATTTATCAACCCCCACATTCACCCTCCCAGTTGGGCATTTCCCAGGTCACATTCTGTCCTCATGTCAACCCAGGCAAGCCTATTTGTGTTAACTGAGGAGAAATCCAACCTCCTATCCGTAAGGGACTCCACAGTTCTGTTGAACCTTATGATCTCAATGGTCCTTTCCAACTTACATAGTTCTGTGAAATGATTCTGTGGTTCTAAATGCAATAATCTGGGCTATAAACTTCCCTGCTGAGCTGTTTGAAGCCAGCCAGCAGCACAGGTGCTACACCTGGCTTTGAGGAGCCCAAAGCCCTGGCTCTGCTAGGTAAGACAGATGGGGGTCCCAACAGGGTGGAGAAGCACTGAGGGGGGACAAGCCCCCTTCCCGGTAACCAGGTGGGTGCTGCTTTTCCTCAGCAGTGATGAACAGTTTGACAAAAACACAGGAAAGCAGAAGGCCCCAAAACCACATCATGTGTGGGTAGAAATGGATATGAAAAGAGAGGTGGATTAGCTGGAGACAAAGACATTTCGTACCCTACTGGTAGAATAACAAAAAGAAATGGCTTATGTTAGCATCCTTTGTATGTTATCTTCTACTTCCAACCTATATGATTCTGTGATTCTATAATAACAATAATTCTAACATACAGTACACAGTTTTCTTCTTCAGGAGATAGTCTGGTTTTCCTTTTTTTTTTTTAAAGACCAGCTCAGTAAGGAGCAGTTTTCTACCACACGCTTAATTTCTTTTGAGTTTTATTAGTAAGAAGCCACACAATAGCTGTCCACTCCGAACTCTGGCAGGGTCCTCTATCTCTGTATTTGAACCACCACCACAGCTAACTTACAGAAAAATAACAGGAAATTCAGCCATTCTAACATACACAGATAGGCCTCTCAATCTCCCAGAGGTAAAAGACTTCTCAGAAGTAACTGGTGGTGAATAATTGATGCAATTGAAATATCCACTTTTCCTGTCCATGGGAGATGATCAGTCATTCTGATCGCCTCTGACTGCACTTTCTGGGGGATCTTTGATCAGCTTTGTAAAGCACATGGTAGATTTCCGTTTTCTGCTACAGGTAAGTTTTATCACTGGGCAAAGGGCTTAAGGAATTCATTTAGCCCATAAGTCTGTTAGGCTTAGATTTCAGACTAGGAAGAAATGGAAATTTTTTTAGTAATAGCAAACCCTTCTCATTAAGGGCCGTGTAACCCTGCCATTGGCACCCCCCTCTGAAAAATGAGCGCGCTGTAAAATGCGATGCTTGCCTGCAGAAATAGCGAAGCCCATCATGGGTGCAACTGCATCACATGTTGTTCTTGTTTAGTTTAATGCTCCTGTTTGAGACCTTCAGGCCCAGCCACTTAATAAGCAGGCAAATGTATATGCGTTTTTAGGAAGTCTTATTGCAGGAAAGGGAGTTCTTTGAAAGAGAGGGATCTTAGTGACTGGTCAGCTTAAATTGCTGCCTATTTCATTTGAGAGTGGTGTTAAGGGTACTCAGAGCATCCAGATCTCAATTCTGCTAACATTCTCATAGACTGCAATACTACATCCCTATAAAATCATCACAATGCATAACACTGGCTTTGAAAAATCTAATCTGGCCTCGAAAAATCACCTTTGTCTGGCTTACTGGACTCCCCAGTGCGACTTTCCAATGTGGACTATTTCACAGGCTTAAAATTTGCTTACCACAAGCAAGTGTGAAAAGCAGACTTTGGCCAGTCAAAAGCGAAAAAGAAAAGAAAGAACTGAGACCAGTGGCCAAAGCCCTTTTAAATTCCAGCCAGTATTGATGGAAGTATTCCCATATTTTTACTTCTGCAGACAATCGCGCACAGGCCAATATTAAGATGAATTATAACTCTGGGTAAGGTCCATCTTATGTATGTTAGAGCTGTTTCCTACTTGCCAGCACAGAAACTACATCTTGTAGCTGTGCATTAAGCAACGCAGCCCATGTCCATCCTGCATAGCTCGTCCTCTCCCTGCTCCTCTCCCAAGGGAGCGATTAGATGTGGAGCACTCTGGTGCAGTGGGACTTTGTATAAAGGACTGCCAGGAAAAGCAGCCAAAGTCCACAGGTTAAATCAGTCCTGTGGATCTCTGCAACAGATGTGAGCTAATTAAAATTAACATTAAATGAAATTAACTTCTAATGAACTACATTATTTGGAGAATCAACTCAACTTGAATGACTCCCCATTTCCTTCCCTTTATGTTTTCCACTGGTAACAATGGCAGTTGAAGGTCACGCTGTTTTCTGAAGCCTTTTCATAAGGATTGTTATTCTGCTGGTGCTTTTTAAATCCCACAGTCCAGATGGGTAGTGGTCTCTGTTTGCATCGTCAAGCTCCCTTGCCTTCAGACAAGACTTCTCATGCAAACAAGTATTTGAAACTACATATGAGAAAATTAGATGCGATTACTTCATGGCATTCAAGGAAATGGCCATTTCATGCACAAAGTAGAGGTTTTGCAAAGGTGAACACACAGAGCGGCATGGAGGGAGATGTGCTGAAAAAAGCCACCAGCCGAACACGTGCCGGCAGCACCCAGGCCAGTGTGGGCAGATTTTGGGTTGTTTGCTCCTGGCTGGAATATGCTGCTGTACCTGCAGTGGGCTGCACAGCCATCCCGTTACGATCTGCAATTGCAGTTAAACGCCGTGTATTTAAACCACCATGCGCCGTAGTCAGGCTTCTCTGCCGGCCAGTGGGGCTCATCGAGCTTTTCATAGCTTTGCAAGGACTTTTTCTGGGTTTCTCTTTGAATACAGAAAAGCAGTGTTATCATGCTGTGTTGGGTCGGCTAGAGCTACGACCATCAGAGCGCAGATTTTTCCAAGGAGGACAGGGCCAGTAACCCTTTTTAAGCGTTCAAGCTTGTCGTAGCCTTTATTTCACAAGCTATGCACTCGTTTGCTAACAGCAGCCTAGGAGGACGTCCGCCCAACACGGCAGAGCCAGGGCTGATGTCTGGTGTATGATTCTGACTACAGTTCAAGCTGCCACTTGGACCTCCACGCCACAGCACGTGGCTGAATGTCTCCCAGCTGGACCTGGCTGTAGCACAAGGGTGGCATCTTGCGGGGCCTAGCCTGTTCCAAGCTGGGCTCTTCCCTCGTGTCACCCTAACATGCCAGCCTCCCACCGCTGTGGGAATCCCCCCCGCCGCCCTCAGCTGGATTTCCTGGGAGGTGACTGGTGCCTCCAGTCCCTCTCTTTTTTATTCTCTGTGTCTTTTTGAGAACAGGCAATTTGGTTCCTTTGTTTCCGATCTGTAAAGGATGCTGAAGGATAAGGAAGCTGCCTTTATGGCAGGGGGGGCGGAAGAAGCACAATAAGGGGGGCGCTCTT
>NW_010428759.1:2284-5702 GCF_000710305.1 Buceros rhinoceros silvestris | reverse complement strand
AGCGATGCTGAAGTAGCCATAATGAGGGGCTGCTTTTTTCACAGCTGGAGATGAATGAGCAGTGAAAGCCAGGAGACTAGCTCAGGCAATTCCTGCAGGTGAGGAACTGCCTCTTAATCACCAGGCTTTCATTGCTCTTGCCCCGCCTTGTATGAACACTGGGAGCTGGTGTAAAATTCACAGAAGAGCTCGAGAAGAATTAGCAAGGTTTACTATTTTCACCTGCTTTCTCTACTCTTCACAAAGCTCTTCCCCAGGGCAGTCCCAGAAGACCCTTCCCTGCCAGGGAAAGGAGATGCACAGGAGCTCACCAGGGGTTGCAGGTGTCAGGGAAGCAACTGAGTGTGGTGGCTGTTGTGCTGCATCCCCAGCTCAGAAGCTGCTCAGCCACTTGTCTGGCACAACAAAAGTAAAAAACCTTTTTGTCTTGCTGGCCAGAGATCACAGCTAAGTGGCACGAGCTTTCAGCTCTTTTCTGGACTGGAGCTAGAGTGTTTGGTTAATGCTGTAAGTGCTATGTTAACACCTTCCAGTTGCTCACAACTCTTTGAGCTTGGAGTAAATATTTTACAGAAGGTATTGAGCATCACTGTAAGTGAGCTCCTAATTTGTAGTCTAGGAGCGTAAGTGGAAAGTCAGGACAGAGGTTTTTGAAGGCTGATGGTTAGCAGTAATGAGACAAGCCTTACTCCTACTCTAACGACAAAAAAAATCATACATTCCAGAATTTTTCCTGGTTTCTTATCTATCTTACTTAGCCTGTTTTGCTAAAACAGATTAATATTTCTGCTTACATCTGTAGGAGGACAGAGCCACAACCTGCAGGTTTGCCAGACTTTCCTGGCTCAGAAACACTTTCCAGTGGGTGCAGTTTGGGCTGAGAGCGCCCGTCTCTGACTTTTGAAGCCCTGGTACCAAGGAGGCCTTACTGCCAGTAACACCTGGGATATGCAACAGGGCTTCACAGGCAGGAATCCAAAATTTGGTTGTAACTGGAATTAGACAGCCCCAAATTTCTGGAGGCAACGTACATCAGTCACACATTGCTACATATTGTGGCTGTGTATATGCAAATATATTAACACACGTGGACAGATTAAATGCCGGAATTTCTGTATAGCACCTAAGCATGTGCATATTTATTTTATTTTATTTTAAGGTTTCATATACTCTTCAACCAAACAGAAAACATTATTGGGGGAACCATAATGGACACACACACAGGATGCCAGAGACACAGTAAAATTACCCTTTAAGCAATTCAAGTCTTCCAGCAGTTTCCTTTACACTGTAATTTAGCATTTCTGGTGTAAGCAACTCAGTCAGACCAACATTTCATTTCAGTGGTTTGGAACCACGGAGCCACTGTGGGGCTAGGAATAGCTGGCTGCCACCGAGTCTGGTCCAGCCCACTCCAGCAGCCAATTTCTGCCGCTGGCAGGGATGAAGGCCCTGACGTCCCTTCTCCTCAGCTGCAGGACTAGGAGCACATATCCACTGGCCACGTGGCCAGGGAGATCTGCAGTGCCGCTGGGTAGAGTCCCTGCGTGAACAGGGTGCCTGGTACAGACAGAACATTTTGGACAAAGCAGTCGTTAAAACTGTGCTACATAATTATTAGTGCACAGGTGGTAATTATTAGTAGCAATTAATTACTAAATTAGGCTTGAAAACCTTGTTGTGTCAGCTCCTGAGTCAATACACCCAAGGAAAGATGTCCCTGCCCTGAGTTCTTGCAGCCTTGTTCGGTGACTGCTCCCAAGGTGTGGCCAGAAAAACACACAATGTGTTTCAAGCTTTATAGTTCAGGGGAAATTCTGTAATAATCACTTGTAAATCCCACGTGCCCCTCAGCCCCTGGGTACCATAGCACACAAAGGTGACCTGGTGGAGGGGAAGTTTGCGAAAAAGCCTTGCACAGAAATTTTGGGAGAGCATCCCACCTCATAACAGAGTTATAACAACTCAGGGCTTCCAAAAGCAACCTGACGTGAACCATTTAATCTCAGCTCTAGGCTTCTGCTTGCTCCCTGCAACCAGCAGAACGCTGAGCCAACCTCCATTGCTATCCCTGGAGTGGGATAAGCGTGTCCAACATGTTGAAAGAAGGTGCGTAAAGCATTAAATAACTGCAAAATACAGCAAAACTAGGTGATAACATAGAGACGGAAATCATCCTTTCACTGCGTTTGGCCTGGTTAGAATCATGTCTGTGCAGTCACAGGGTGGAATAAGGACAGGGTTTGGATCACATAGCACTGTGGTCCCAGGGGACTACTTGTTCAGAGCTACCGTCATATAATCATTGCAGTGTACGGGGTAAAACAACAAAAGGATTTCGGTTCATTTAGTTGCCAGAGCTGGGACATCAGGGTGAGGCACTTCTTGCAGGAGACCTGGGTTCAGCCCTTTGAGCGAAAGGCAATGGCCACGGACTTGGAAAGAGGCCGGATTTCCCCATATGCTTCACCCCTACTTTTGTACATCCAAATTTGTTTAGAGTGTTAAAATATGCTCATTCTGACTCACGGCAAAAAGGCATCTCCAAGCACCATATCTTTACATACAGGTGTGTATCTACACACGTACCGAATGAGTGCCTATGTTACAACACACGTGTGTGTACACATTTTAATATACTTCTAGACGCAAAACCACACGGAAAGCCCTCTCTTTTCCTTGTCAGCTCTTTGTGTCTTTGACAGATGTTTCTAGCAAAGCAGAACCACACCAAGGGTTAAACTCCAGTTTAACCACTCCAGTTCTGCTGGAGTTAATGTAGCTCCTGCCATTAATTTCTTGTAAGGCCAGAACTGCCCAGACAAAACGAACAGAAATGTTCATTTAACAGCACAGGCTTTCCACGGGGGTTTGAATTTGGTGCTGATGCCAAACAGTCTGTGGACACCCCTTCCACCACCCCTTTGTGAATACTGTTAATAGCTTGCAAGGATCATCTCTAATGATATTGGAATAAGAGTATTTTAACTAATAATGTAAGCTGCCATTGCTTACGCCTTTGTCCTGTACATTCTGCTATTGCCATATATACCAGAAGAGACACACTTCCTTATTTGCGTGTTATGCCAGTTGATCACTTTCGTACAGCACATTAAATATGGCTCTCCAGCTTTATCTCCAGGGGACAGAGCAAACACCCCCAGACTGAGGGTAACACAGGGCACCTTGTGTCATTCTCTCTCTGACTGCTTTTTGCTCCCCTCCTTCGATGGGAAAACTTCAGGGGGTTATTAGAAACATTTCTGCTACTCATCTTAGCTTCTGGAACAGTTCTGTGTTAAAGGGAGACCGTAGGTATTATTTCCCTCATTTTCGGGGCGGCCCCAGCATCAGTTTTGCCCGTGGAATGCAGGGCTACCTCTGCTCCGCATCACAGCTCATTCCACATTCCTCTGTC
>NW_010428759.1:1832-2081 GCF_000710305.1 Buceros rhinoceros silvestris | reverse complement strand
TCCCCATTCTTGGCAGGCTTCAAGGACACCTTGAAATTCACCATCACATGTGACTCAGCTGGCTTCAGTGTAAGCTCCCTCCTGCGTCTCCAGGCAAAAACAATTAATGCAGAATGAAGGGAAGTGGAGGAAGAAGCTCTGTCGAGCCATTGCTTTTGCATGAGGAGCCACATGGAGGCTTCAGGGCAGCCTCTGTTGGCTCTTCACTCTTGATTAACTCATATTTACAAAGCTCTGCTTCATCTGAGT
>NW_010428759.1:0-1619 GCF_000710305.1 Buceros rhinoceros silvestris | reverse complement strand
GGTTCAGAAAGGCAGCCCTGGCTGCCAGCACAGCCAGGACTTCCACTGGAACTGGCTGTGCGTTGGTTCCGGGCATTTATTTACTGTCCTGTTACCACCGACTCAATGGCAACACCCTCCACCGTTGGCATAGTAGAGAACTATGTACAGAAACAGGGGTTATGTTTGTTTATATGTAAATAAATATACTAGTAAAGTATGTAAATAAGCTGTAGAAAATAAAGGCAAATGATTGACTTTATTCTTGCAGGAAACTTCCTTGCTCAAAAGGTTTCTAAGGCACCGTACGTGCTTCAACGGCAATTTTAAAATTCTTTTTACGCGCTCACGTTTCATAGTCTTGTTTCAGGACTTTGACTGTCTCAGAGGGCTCAGTTTTAGCCATCCAGGAGAATATTGCGATACTCAGACTGGCCAGTGCTTTGTATCCAGGAATTTCAAGGCAGTGGAAGGTACAAATGCAGCTGCAGGGGAGGAAGGAGGTACGTTGTGGGGGGACAGGGGAGACATTTTTGACAGAAAACCTGAGGTAATTTAGGTGAAATAAAATGACCTTTTTTGAAGGGGTGAATCTGAGGCAATTTGGGTCACCTCAAAAACCTGTAAGCAAATCTGTAGGGGACAGAATGTATTGGAGGGAAAAGATGAGGTGAGGTTGGGGGGTGGTGGTGCTCAGAGGAGACATTTTTGACAGAAAATCTAAGGTGATTTAGGTGAATCTCTGAAGGAAAAGGTGAAGTAAATCAGAGGGGACAGAGTGAGTTTTATGGGGGGAAGCTGAACCAGCTTAGAAGGGACAGAGAGGGGACATTTAGAGGGTAATATTTGAAGTAATGTATATGGGACAGAATGAACATTTTGGAGGGGAAAAGCTGAGGTAGAGGGGAGACATTTTTGACAGAAAACCAGAGGTAAATTATGTGAAAGAAAACAACCCTTTTTGAATGGGTGAATCCGAGGTAATCTATAGAAGAAAAATGAGCTTTTTAGAGGGAAAGTCTGATGTAACTCCAATCAGACAGAGGCAGCAAGGCTTAGATCTTCGCTTTGGCTGTCACTGGCCTTTTGCTGGCATCTTGCTCCCCTTGCGAGTGGCGACCCTGTAAGGAGGGTGAGAGCCAGTGTTTCCATGCCCAAGGGGGGAAACAGCTCACTGGAACCTGCAGGCACCCTGTAAGCAGGGGAGGGCCCTTTCCTTTCCTTTCCCTTCCCTGCCGCAGCCCCAGTGGCTTTCTGCCTGCTGGTGGCCTGGCCAGCGTGACCCCCTGGAGTCAAAGCATGTCACGGCCTTTGCCCCTTGGTCACCCATGAAGGCCCTTGGTGTGCCAAGGCTCCTCTGGCCTCCACGCAGCGCAGGGCAGGTGTGGGCCTCCGCTCTCCTGCTGGGGTGCAGGAACGGCTCCCCCGACACAGCCTGCACAAAGCAAGCTCTCTCTTCTGGAAAGTTCTGTGTGTGTGTGTCCCTGTCCCCATCCTTGTCCTCCAGTGTGTGAGCGTGCTTGTCCTTCAGGACCCTTTAGGTCCCCTCAAAAGCGCCGCAGCTCGGAGCCCGTGAGCAGAGGGCCAGTCGGAGTTTGCCCCTTCTTTTGAAGGGCAGAGCGAAGCCGCTTCGTCATAGC
>NW_010428758.1:21560-24891 GCF_000710305.1 Buceros rhinoceros silvestris | reverse complement strand
GGGCTGCTCTGGCGAGCAGCGGACAGCAGGTGGTAGCACATGTTCGTTTCATCACTTTTCTTTTTTTTTTTAAAGAATCGGGCTTTGCAAAGCTTCACCTTAGTGAATAGAAAGGGGAAGGGGGCAGGAAGGTTGCTGCCAAAGAATATGAGCACCTGGCTTGTCTCCAAGGTTTTTGTTTTTCCATGAAAGCTGAAGCCACCCCCCTTCCACTCTGACATTTCCAGAGACGCTTTTCCTCCGTGAGATCCTGTTGCCCGAAGGAGCTTGTCTTGGCTTGACTGTGTAAGCCCAGGCGGGATAATTTTGCTGCGGAGGCAGGCAGGTAGTGCTGAGCAAGCAGAGCACCGGGGCTGGAAGGAGCATACAGGCAGGCTGTGTCTACCGGCACTGGGAAGCCGAATTAAACTGGTTGCATCAGCTAGCAGCGCTGCTGAAAGGAAGCGGTCTCTTCTAGTCCAAAACTCTCCCGAGGAGTGTGCAGATAGCCAGGGCAGCGCTTCAAACAGCCGAGCTCTGGCCATTTGGTCGAGCCTGCTCTCCAGCTGGCAGATAAAACACAGAGCCCGCTTCCCTGCCGGCTGTGAATCAGCAGGAGCGATGTGAGCTTTGGACAAACATTCCTGTACATTTTGTGATGAGACGGGGCTTTGTGTTTGCCTGGTGAGAACATCTGCACGGGACCGGACAAAGATGCAGACGCGGTTTTGAAGCGTTCAACCCAGTTAATCCGTATGTCAATAATCCAGCCCATGATGTATTTGTTTAGCACAGCCGCTTTGTTTACTGCTCTCTTTGGAGATACTTCAGCTCCAGTAAAGATGCAGACTTGGGTTTTTTTTTCTAATAACTGGACTTTCATAATTAACTTACATGTTCTGGCAGTCTGCTGTGGCTGAAAAGCAGAGCTTCAGTGAAATGTCTTCAAGGAAATTAAGGTGATCTAACCACAGGTTTCTCATTTGACTGGGTTTATAATTGCTTTCAGACTGCCCTTAAAAGCGCCCACATCTGGAAAACAACATCTGCAGTTTGGCCACTGGGATAACGACTGAGTTCTTTTCTCACCAGACCTGGGCCAGAGCGCAGCTGACATGTACTGGGAGGCTTAACCCTCCTACATGGTGTGTATTTTCAGGTGTAGCTGGTCGTGTAAAAAATATTACACATCTACTCTGTTGTTTTTGCACATATCTGTTTATCGTTGTGAGGGCACAAATGTCAGCATTTTATGCTATAGGAAATGGATGTTGTCACAAGAATAAGTGATCAACATGGCTTGACTTATTCTGAACTCTTTTTTTTAGAATCAAACTATAAACCTACTGTAATTAAACTGTGTTTGAGGTCTTGATTTGGACAAGCGAGAACTTTTCTTCTGCAGCAGCAGGCTGGGATCCTGTTCCCAATTTAAATGTAGAAAAAGTAACAGTTCTCCAAGGAACTGGCCAGACTTCCAAATCTTCCAAAAGTTTGCTCTGTGTATTTTATGAGTTCTCAATACACTGTAGTCACGGTGTCATCTGTTTTTCAGTGCAAAGCTGCCTCAGGCAGGTGCTTATTACAATATGTGGCAATATTACCTTTTCTTTCATTAAACTCTTACCAGTAGAACCTCCTTAATTCTCATCTGGATAATCTAGAAGATGAATTATTACTGCAATCCTGCCTTTTTCCAGAGCTGTAGTTGAGCCAACCTCCAACTTTACCCAAAAAGTGGTTATTAATTTTGCGTCCTGGTAAGCTGGTAAATCACATGGTAAATGTTAATAGCAGGAATAGTTCCTCAAGGAAGTTGCACGTTTCTAAGTTATGTTTTGTAAACTTAGAGAAAAAAAGAAAAGACTAGCTAGTAAACCATCCTATGAAAGATGTTTTAAGTGGAGAAGAGGGGTTGCTAGTGATTACTTATTTGTTCTTAAGTAATTGCAGAAGTAGCAACTCATACGATGTTACTGGTCAAACTCACCAAATTCTGACGTGTCATTGCAACGTGCTGCTTCTGAAGGGTGGTACTTGCAGAAATATCAGCGCTTGTAAATAAAACTCCCTTCAGGACAGGATGATAGGAAAGCTCTGGGAACAAGTCCTAATGTAGACTGCGTGTCCTGCCAGTAACCTTCACTGCAATGACGTGGGAGGAACCACCCGTTGTAGGAGTGCAGATGGCTCACACTCTTAGAGATGTCCCCGACAGGCTGGTCATCTCTTTCTTGCTTAATTTCAGTACAAAAGGGAGCATACTATTAGTTGTAGAAGTGACATAGATGTGCAGGATGGCGTCCAACTCTGTAAGCAGGACCTAAAACTTGCACCTCTCCTCCATCTTCTCATACTTGGGGCTTATGGCATTAGGGGCTGGACAGGATCTACTAAACAAATTCCTTCCTTTGTAAGGTGTCTTTTATGGCTCGCAGCAGAGGAACCTGAGTTGTGAATAAACACTAGCATGAAGGTGGGACTGGGACAATCTGGTTTTGCTTCGTGGTTTAAATGAGCTTAACTTTCTTTCTAAGTTGCTCAGAGACAAGTCACAGATCCTCATCCAGGAAGCAAGGCACTTCAGTCTGAAAGACAAACTGAGCTCATACATGTTTTTCTCTGATGTGGGGAGCTTTGCCATTCAACGTTAGTAATCAGAACAACTCCACCCTATATGGTGGAGATACAGTACCCTGCTGGGAGATACCCATGGAAAACTCCCATAAACCTGATAAGCATCCATCAACTGACCTTTGATGTCTGCAGGTTTCAGCTGAAAAATATTTAACTGAAGGGAATGGTAAATCTCATGAGTTCCCAAGCCGATCTGGATGAGAGCAAGCTGAAAACGTATTTAGAGCTTTTATTGTAGAGCTGTGGGGTCAGTATGGTCCAGCCAGAAGGAAAGGTTTTCCTTCCTGTGAGAGGATTCTGTTGCCAGTTCCTCTGCAGAGGGCAGATCCTGTAAGGCTTGTCTGGTTAGAAAAAAAGCTTCTCCGCCAGAGGGTTGTCCAAAGAGATTCATGCCATGCCTGTGTTTTTCTCGTATTAAATAGCTTTCATTTAAGTGTTTGTGGTGCTTAGGTGATGCGTGTAGAGGTCAGAATGGTCCAGGGGATTTTATTCTGGGCATTTTTCTAGCATACATCCCTGGAGGCTTTTGCAGCCCTAAGGAACACACTGGCCCTCCTGCAAACTATCTCACCAGCACAGAACTGAATGAAGACGATCGCGGTACAGTGCAGCAGGTGAAGTAACCTTCTGGCTCAACACCATGAAGGGGTTGGAAGTGAAGGAGGAGCAGCCCTGGCGGCACTCGTCAAGGGGAGTGGAGGCGATTGGCATGCAG
>NW_010428758.1:19474-21461 GCF_000710305.1 Buceros rhinoceros silvestris | reverse complement strand
GGAATGCAGAGGGGAGATCTGCTCCAGACCCCAGCAGTAATAAAGTCAAGCTGCAAAAATACCCTTATTTGATGGGAGATTTCGGGCATTCTGTCAGTTATCGCTGAAAACCAGACTGCAGCCTCAATCCTGCTTTCTCCAAGTGTGCGGATGTGTAGGTTCAGATCAAAGGGTCTGGTTCATGCTTGCTTTGTAGCTGCTCGTCGTGGCCCTACAAAGCATTTCAGTGCTTATGCAGTGAATGTGCATAATTTCATTGATCTCATTGAAACGGCTGGTGTATTTAAAATTAGGTGTTGGAGTGCTTTGCGTGGTTATAAAGGCCTCTAGGAAAGAAAGAAATGATTTAACGGAAACATTCAAGTACTTCTATAAAAATAAAAACCTCCTCCTTCATGCTTGACTGACTGAATCAAAATGAGACTTATCAGACCACCTCTTCAAGTCAGATAAAAAAAACCAGATAATACAGGGTAAAAGAGCATATTTTTAAAAGAAATTATTTCTTTAAACATCACTTTCAGTAACTTTGTAAGTGACGTGGTATTACTTGATGTGTCATAGGGTGTGTGGGTGTTTTACACTATATTATATGGTGTAAAATTGTTCTCATTTGGCAGCAGAAATGTTTGACAGTATTTGAAGGGCCGGTGGCTTGTCCATAAGAGACCTTTGTTTTTCAGCTGCTGTGCTGCTATGCACTGGAAAAGCGACATTCCATATAACCAAGCTGTAAAAAAAGTAATTTCTGTTGTAGCTCTAACTGTTTACCAGTACAGGCAGATGTAACGGACTTGCTTTTGTTTGTTTTTCTAACAAATTAATGGTTAAAAGGATTGCTTCATATTTTTAAATGCAGTAAAAGATGAAAATGGTTGAGTAAGACCTAATCCTCAGATTTTGAATACGAGTTCTGCCCACTCTGTAGTGTCTGGTCTGTGCGGTTGCTCACAGATTTGACTGGATTGATGCGGGTATTTTCCTTTCTTCATCCCAAGTAACAGCTGAATACACAAATCCCAGCCTTTCCCGGTCAGAACTATCGGTTGCCTCATATGTAGGTTAGTAATACATAGAAAGGCAATTTGAAAATGTTACAGGGGACGAAGCAATTGTCATTTTTGCCTGCTTTGTAACCCAAACCATAGAATTCATCAGGAGGTTTCTGTATCAGCACAGATGCTCTAGAGCAGCTACCAGCTGTGGGATGAAGATCTGTGAGCTTCAGTACATGTAACTGCGGCCAGGACATAGGAGGAGGGTTGGGTGCTTCCAGGAGCAGTAGAGGTCTAGTTTGAACCAAGACCTGCGCTGAATGCCAGCTCAGAGTCATCACTGAGTTTGCCTTGGCTCATTTAAACCTGTTTCTTCCCTCCAATCAATAGCTGCCATTATAGCTTCATTTCAACTGATGGAAATGGTGACAACTCTGCTACAGGTGGTCCCTAACAGTGTTAGAAAGGACACTATAATGTGCTGTCTCCCTTTGGCACCATTCCCTGAGATAGCTAAAGTAACTCCAAGGGATTACTTCTCACTTCCAAGCATCTGCGAGAAAGTATCCTGGAGGCTCATCTCTGGAAGTCAGCGGAGAAGCTGAACCAGAGAAGAAGCGATTTAAAAGGAAATGGTATAAACCAATTTGTTCTGTTTGCCTTTCACAAACCAGGTTGCCTGTGCCTTCTGCAAAGCAGCACGGAATAGACGCCTGGTGTGATATTTAGTGCAGCGTCCTGAAGACACTGGAGTCCCATTTCCAATAACCGTCACCAGCAGGAACACGGCTGGCGCGTCCTGCGGTCTGGCTCTCCTCGCAGTGAGGCCCTGCAGAGCTTCCCCACAGAGGACATTACGCTCCTTAAAAGTTCAGCTCGACTGCGCCAGCCACGAAGCGGAGCATTACACAGAGCACTCGAAATTCTACAGTCGTTCGGTCGCTTGTAAGCAATGGAAAGAGAAAGCCACTCTGTTATCACAGCTGCCTTTG
>NW_010428758.1:15013-19377 GCF_000710305.1 Buceros rhinoceros silvestris | reverse complement strand
TAGGGAAACTGGATGGATTTTATGACGCTGTTACAAGCATTTTATTACTTAATAGTAATTCCTAAATTCTTTTTTTTTTGTTCCATCTCATTTGGAAGTAAGATGATTTGGGGATAAATTCCTACTTTTCAACCAACAGTCTTTCCTTGGGTTCTCAATAAATCTTTGGAGGTGCATGTGCAAACCCCCCTGCTTCCATAAACCAGCACCTCCCTTTTCTGCCACCATCCTTTTGTGCCTCCTCCTGACCTGCACTGTGCCTGCTCTGAAAGCAATACAGCCCTTTCCCATCGACATGGCAGCTCCTTCCCCTGCCTCTCTCCTGACTTTACTATCTTGATCCCCTGTACTACTTCGTTCAGAAGACCAGGACTCCTTACCCTCAGATCCCATTTTGATTTTTATTTTCCTGCAATGTCTGACTGATCAGCTAGTGGTCACCTAGCAAAAATCCAGAGAGGGAGTTAGTGTTAATTTTGGGGAAAATGAACCCCAGCCCGCAAATGTTAGATGTTTTAAAAACATTATGATGCTGTCTGCTCTCCATCCTCCTGGCTCTCATCATTTATAAATTCAGAGCTCTCCAGAAGGACACGCTCCTTAGCACAGCGGGATCCTGACTTGACCCTAGCTGTGTCTGCTGGGCCTGACTACGCCATTGAGGAGCAAACTGTACATGTGCACGTGGCAGCAAGCAAAGCAAGCCTGACTGTAACCTCCCTGCTGTCACCTCCCTGCCCCACATCATGGGAGACCCTGAGTTACCCATGAAGGGAGGGTAGAGGCATGCAGGCACCAAACCTGCTTGTGCACAAAACTTTTGAGAGCTGAGAAGAACAAATTTTGCTGGGTTAAACTGAGGACTAAGCCAAGCAAAGATCTGCAGGGACCCAGCGGTGGCACTAGAGGCTGCCAGGCAGCCCCCATCTCCTGCAAATCCATCTTTGTGCAACAACTAGGTCTTTCAGACCACATATATATATATATATAGACACACACACACATATATATATAAAGCCTAAATAACCTTAAAAATTTGAGCCACTGATTGGACTCTACTAGAAATATTACACTGCGTGTTGGAAGTCCTCTAAAACCTTCCTGCTCTCCTTCCCAGAGGAACAGACAAGTTATCTCATAGACTTGTGCAACTCTTCTTCTGCATCACCACTGAGGGCCCCAATGAGCTCAGCTGGCAATGCCCCTGGCTGGGGCTGCCAGAGGGAGAGCTAACGTTGAGCAAACCCCACTGCATCTCACTGCGGTTCCCCCAGGGGAAATTGCAGCAAGATAAGTTAACTTCCTCTCAGCTGGAATTCCTGCAGTGTGTACTTGTATTCTGATAATATTAGCCAGTTATTTGAGATTTTAAGTTGCTTTCCCCATGGTGTGAAGGTGGAGGAGAGTGGAGCTCCCACTCACTCAACAGCACATGCAAGAAGGGAGCTCAGCACAAGGTCAGTGCTTGCCAAGATCCTGCAGAAAAATAACCTGAATGAGAGCTGAAGTTATTTCTTAAAATATATGCTTTTAGTCTTCTTCCCTTAAACAAGCCACTTGTCTGTAGGATGACCCATTTTGTGTCCCATAGTCCGATAGGATTCAGCAGTGCCAGTGCTTGTGGAAAATGTGCAAAGGGGTGGACGCACAGAAAACTAACCAGCACCTCCCCCAGAGCCGTCAGCGACGGCCTCCGTTCTCTATCAAAGCTGGTTAAATAACCAAGTGCTAAATGGAGGGATTTTTCTCTACCCCCTGAGCAACCTTCCATTTCTTCTGTTTGTATTTGTAACTGCAGGTGGCATCTGATCTGTAAGACAAGTCAATTGAAAACCGACTCTAATCATAAAATGTGGGAAATAGCTGGAGGGCGAAATATCAGGCTGGGATTATGAGACTAAAGCTGTTCTTTATAAAGGAAAACCTTGTGCCTTGCAATTGTCCTTGCCATGTTGTAAGACCCGGAGGCATTGAATTAATTCCCAATACAGCTGAGTTCTAATTATCCAAACAGATCAGGGGACCCAGCAGTGCTGCATCCCCCTCTAAAGCTCACAAAGCCACTTCAAAGCAGTCTGTCGGTGTTCCCTGAGCCGCTGTTGTGTGTGCAGCCACCACTGGTGGTAGCTCAGTCAAGGTAGTCTCATACCTCAATGACAAACTAAGTGATGCTTGGTTTTGTGGGTTTTAGATAAAGATGGGACATCCACTTGTTTAGATAATGCAAGTAGAATGTAGACCATGCTGAGGTAATGAAGAAACCAGAAAACAGAGTTCTGCAGAGAAGCTTGCAATCTCTAGCCAAACTTCCATGTACTTTGAAGAGGCTCCATTCCCAACAGGACAGAGGCAATTGTTCGCGATCTGAGGGTTTATGGTTTATCCGTCACTTGCTAATGGTGTCTCAGTTTTCCTCCTTTCACCAGTTGTGCTCCTGTGAGTAGAAGTCCAGGGGACAAGGCAGAGCACACCCCTCAGCAGCGTTTCCAGGCTTGTTCGTGCTGGATGCACACACGGGTGTCAGCAGAACCAACACTCCTGCCAGCAGGGCAGAGGGAAAACGCAGCGAGGGTTTGCTGGCAGGTAGATGGAAGAGGAAAGGGAAACCACAGGATGGCTGCTCACAGGCAGGTCTGTGCTGAGGCTGCTCACTGAGTGCACTTTGGGGCAAAAATCCCAGGGCCTCTGGTGTTTAACACGACATTATTGCTAAAATAATCAGTTGGTGACAGACTTGAAAGATTTAATGCAGGTAGAGCCAAGAGACTGGCTCCTATAACCTCCTGTATTTTTTCCATTAGCAGCTTTCTGCCTGGGGAGCAATCAGAGTGGTCTTCTTTAATTGTCTCCCAGACAGGTTGTCCAAGAAGAGTCATGGTCTGGTGGGTTGCTCTGCAGTCAACATCTGAAGTTCAGGCAGAGAGATGCCTTCTACCAGGATGAGCATTGCTTCTGCCATGCAAAGGCAAGCTGCCCTGCTGAGGTTCTCCGTGATGGACACGTGCAAATCGAGCTTGAAGTTATCACAGACATTTATTCTAAATTGACAGAACAGGGTGTGGTATTTTGGGCCATGGGTGGAACGTAGATTTTTGGGTGTTTTCCTGATTCATGATTGGAAACACTTAAAAAGCAATTTCTGTTTTGCAGAAGAATGGCTATGTCATCTTCCTGTGAATAACAGGGTGTTCTCATCTCCATGGCAATTGGACGTGATAAAACAAACAGACGTTCTGAGGTTCTTCTACAAGAAAATTCTTGTAAAGGTTCAAGGTTTAGTGCTCCTAATGCGCATATATCCCTCTGCCTTCACATTTCTCAAAACCAACAAGCTCCGCCATGGGGCACGCTGCAACTCATGGGAGAAGCCCATACAGATGGCTGGAAAAATTTTCATTAACTTTGTTTTAAAAGTATTGCAGAAGGTTTTAGGAATAAAGCACTCGACTCAACATGCCTACCCTTTGTTTCCATCTGCCCTAATCCTGTCCTCAGCTTTCGTTTTGTATCCTAATTCCTTTCCTCTTTCAGAGGTAAATGGAGGTATCTCCTAAATTCCTCTGTCCCAGTCCTGCGCTCTCCGAAGGCTGCTGTGCGGCAGCCCCTCGAGGAAGAACACTCATGCTGAATACTCTCCTGCCCAGCACAAGCATTTATTTGTCTTTTCACCAGTGTGTTTTCACAGACACGCACACATATAGATACCCTCCTCATACACAATTTCAGGAAGCCCTAAGAGACCGCAGCACTCAACTGAATTTGAGCCGTTATTTGAGCAAATGTCAGAATTTGTTGACCTCTCCCGGCGCAGCTGCAGAGCCCTTCTGCCCGAGCCAGCTCCCGCGGGGCTCAGGACAGCTCAGGGGCACTTTTGGGTTTGGGAAGGTGATGCGGAGGTTTTAGGTTGCGTTTGCTACATGGCTAGCGGTGATGAAGAGGAGGGGAGTGTTGCTGTCTGAGCCAATTTATACTTCTCAATATTTCACTACAAGCCTGGTATGAAAGTGCAGCTGCTTGGTGCTCCATCCTTGTGCTCTGCTGCTGCTTTCCCAAAAGGCTTATGCTCTAAACAGATGAAGCAAAGAGTGGAAGGGGAGCACAGGGGAGTGGGGAGTGCTTCCCCTCCCCACCTGGCAGGAATCTGGCTCTGCTGGAGCAGCACCCAAGCCTCCTGACGCCCACCCCAGCATCTCATCTGCAGCATTTCTTATCTTTTTCTTTTTCACATTCTTAAATGCGTTTGATGGACTGCAGTTGCTGAACACCCCAGACCTTGTGAGAGGCTCTGATGTGCAGTTGAGGACTGAAGTGTAAAGAGAGTAGTTTTGGAGAGCTAACCCAGCTCCAGTGATAATTCTGGGGGA
>NW_010428758.1:13434-14998 GCF_000710305.1 Buceros rhinoceros silvestris | reverse complement strand
GTTCAGCGTCTGTTCTGCACATCCCAGCCAAAGTGACTGCTGACGCAGAGCTTCCAGGAGTTTGGGAAGTTGTCAGATTTGCTCTCACTTCATCTAAATTGTAGAGAAGAGAGGATTTTATCCTCAAAGAACAATAGAAAGAGGTATTGAAGGCACATTCACCAGTACCCTTTAATTTTAGATGCTTTTTTTTCCTGAAATAATTATAAGGTGTTGGAGTTTATCATCTTCTGGATGACAGCCATACCTGGAAGAAAGCGGTGAATAAAAGCCACGTTAGCAGTTAGCCCTGGGCTGGATCCCACTGTGAGCCAGGCCCTCTGCTCCGGAGCTCAGCTGTTTGCACTTGGCAGTCCATTTATTTAAAAGCTTTTAAAATACCCAGATATTTTTTTCCCTAGGAATTTGATGAAATAGAATGTAATTAATTTCTGAATTTCTAACAAGCAGTTAAATCATTTTTGTTCCACGTTGGCTAGTAAAGCGCTCAGGATGGTGGGGGGGGGTTTTTTTTCCTCCCGCAAGCCAGCCATAATAATATTTTGCTCTTAAAACATTAGCATTCATCTGAGAGTCACAAAACCTTTTGCAAAGCTGGACAAATGTAAGGGTTGGTACGTACACATACATACGTGTATATATATATATGTATATATATATGGGCCATCTGTCACGGGCATTTCTATCGCAGTCTGTTGTCTCCGACTGCAGCACAGCTGGTTCCGGCTGGGGTGAAAGCTGACCCTCACCAAGGAAATGTGTTAACTTCCAGACCTCTGAATCCTTTAGCAGTAGTTTAAAAAGTCTGAAAACACCCATTCAGGTCTCTTTTCCCCCCTACCTCCATAAAAGAAAAAAAGACTGGGAAGTTTTTTATTATACTGTGTTCTAAAAAACTCCAAGTGAACCAACAAACCCCTCGGCTCAGGTTGGCTGGGAGATTTACCAGGGTGAGTTTGGGGAAACTAATTTTCTTGAACAGTTTTAATTTCATTTCTAAGCTGAAAGAAAATAAATTTTGAAACCTCTATTTTTTTATTACACATAATGATGTTTTCTAGCCAACCCTAAGTCTAAAAAATAAACAAACCCCAAACCTAACATGATTCAGTCTTGGGTGCCAAGGAAAATGCTTTCTGACCTGGGTAAGAGACCGGTGTGCTCTGGGTGGGCACAGGAGTGTGGGGAAGGGTTGGGGCGGGATTTCTGGAGAGAGTTTTTCCTCTCCAGGAAAACTTGATGGGAGGCCCATCAGCCCTGGATCTCTTCCCTTTATCCAACCACTAATTCAAGCTCTCAGTCCCTGGCCAGGTGCCCATCCCTTCAGCAAGCCCTTTGCCCCCTGTCCTCTGTGTGAAGGGTTCCCTCTTGGTTGTCTGAGCAGTTCACAGCCAAGCCTCTTCGCATGGACTCGGGAGATTTATCTTCTCCTGCATTTACCCTCACACTCCTCGCTGGTCTCTCCTCTCCCCCCGCGCTGGCTGAGCCTGGCTTGGCCTCTCTTTTTTCAGTCTTCTGAGATGTTCCTTCTGCTCCAGCACATGAGAGAAGTGACCACACACGT
>NW_010428758.1:3844-13339 GCF_000710305.1 Buceros rhinoceros silvestris | reverse complement strand
CTCTTTCCCATGGAGGCAGATTTGCCAGGGAAGGGGGCAATGAATAGACTTTCAGTTTGATCCAGAAAGCATCGGTCTCTCTTGCTGTATGATGTTTGGAAGAGAAAGAATGTTGCATGATTCTGCCTGATGTCCAATGACGAAGCGTGGCACTGTAAGAGAAAATTGTTCCCATTTGCTTTCGAGCAAGTGAAAGGCATCCAACCCAAAACAGCCTGTATTACCCATATTCACCCATCCATGAGCAGGTGACGAGGCATAACGGAGCGTTCAATGCCAAAGGATTTCCATACTGAGAAGATAAGGGGATACATCGTATTTAATTATGAAAGCAGCAGAGTCAGTTCAGAGATTTAGACTTATGAGCAGCTGTGAGGGTGGAAATAAAACAGACCTCTTTCAAAATATACTTTAAGATCCTTTGCCAAACATTTATTCTTATTCACCTTTCAATGAGCACTAGCCCTTTTAATTAAAAGGGGAGCAAATTCCATTATTATGAATTGCTGACTGTCAGGAGGAGAAGAAACACCTGTCCAGTGTTAACTAAAGTTTCAGAAGGATTTTATTTCCTCAAAACACCTCCTTTTTATAGACTTTAGCTTTATTAATACTATAAATACAACAAATTGTATCGGTTTAAATATCTACCACATATTATTGAAAATGAGCAGTATACCTGGCTTTTAATGCCCATGGATGTAAGCCATGGAAGAGAAATCTTTATGAAATGCAGAGAGGTTTTTATGAAACGCAGTGAGGTTTCTGTGAGATGCAGTGAGGTTTCTATGAGATGCAGTGCAGTCACTGGAAGTTTTGTCATTAACTTTGCTGGAGCACCTTCTCCTTCCTGCTCACTTTCAAATCTCATTTCTTTCTCCAAACATGGGGACAATATCTGTACTCTGCTGCCTCCTGGATCTAAACCAGTCTGGCCAGGCCATCCCTTCCTTTCATCCACAGGTTTATCACCTTCTCCAAACCAGCACCACCATCATCCACTTTCCTCACTGTTGCTTTGCTGAAGGCAAGTGCAACCCAAAGCAGTCCCCAGACCACCCGCCTTGGATGCAGCCAGATTAAATGCAGGCAGGTCTCAGGTCTGAGGCTACATCTGCACCCTGCAGATATCAGGTTCACCATTTCAGTGTCTAAGCGACACAAATCAGGCTGCCTGGAGCTTGGCAGTAACACAGCTACTAATGCACTGAGGTGGGCAGGAGTTACCTCGAGCTGTAGCCCAGCATCCGCTGGTATAGGATGTGACCCACCAGCCTTTGCCAGAATCATAGCCCTCACCTCTCCCTCCCTTGGTGCCTCCCTCCCATCCTTCTCCCCTGCAGCCTACTGGTTCCAGCATAAGAGATGACTCAACCCAAGCTGCCTGGACTATCTATAGTGGGTGCTGCATGGTGTAACCTTGACAGATAAATATCAATTGGGTTGGAAAACAAGTAGTTCTTTTGCATTTGATCCCCATTCTTCAGTGCTGGGCACAGCAACAGAAAATGACCCAAATGACTCCCATCATCAGTAAAGATGCAACTTGAGTATAAGAGAGGCTTCAGGCTTTCTGGAGAGCAGCACACATTGCTACATACGCACAAAATGCTTGGCTTGGGTATTTTATTTAGCTTGGTTTGTTTTCCAGTTTCCACTTCAGACCTTGGAACTGGCCTGTTTTTCACACCTGAGGCTCACAAAAGGTCTGTAGGTTGGTGCTAAACACAAGGGAAGGGGGCAGGAGATGGCTGGCATGGAAAACAGTGCTTCCAGAGTCCAAAAGGTAATTGTTTATGTATCCAAAATGCCGCTGGCTGGAGCTGTGATTGGAACAACAGACCAGAGCACTGAGAGTTGTTTCATGTTGAGGGAACAGGGCTCCTCCAACAAGCATTGCGCTTACTGGTGGAATTTCTGAAGTAAATGGAGCCACTGCTCTGCCTTGTGTCCCCGGGCCCTGACCCAGAGCCCACTGCAGCCAATGGGAGTCTTTCCATCAACTTAAACACATTTGGGATGGAATGTGCAGTACAGAAACACTAGATCTTCTGCACAGAGAAATAATTAGAAAAATTCTGTTGGCTGCAGTTGTTACCATCTTGCATGTTTGTGGATATGTCTGGCCGGACACATGGTTAGAAGAAAGAATGAGGACTACACACATATCCCCCTAGAGAATTGACTTCCCTTGTTCTCATCTGACCAAACCACCAACCCCAACAAACATCTTGACACCAGACTTTTTTCCAAGATATTTGCTACTCTGAGATGGAAATGAGACTAAAAGGGTCAGATTCTGTTCCTAAACTGGTGAGGGTGGACTGTGCATAAACTAGGGGAAAAAAATCTATTTGAAGAACTCTAGATAAATCCACCTCACTCACAAAAATCCTTTAACTAGAGATGCACTCAGCAGGTTGGGGCTTAGGAGGCTGTGATTCTCACTCCAGTTTGGCCATGGGCCCACTGGGTGATCTGGGCAAGTCACCTTTGCTCTGTGTGGCTCAGTGGAGACACTTGAATTACTCTGCAATTAGCTGTTCCTGGCAGTCCAGATGTTTCACAGCTATTGGGTCTTTTCACACTCCTGGGCATCTACAGAGAAATCTTGCATAACAGAGACTCTGGAGGCACAGTCAAGTCAGAAGTAAGTCCTGATGTCGGAGTGTCTCCAAGCCCTCCCTACAAACCTGATACCTCTGCTGACAGATCTTCCACTCCTGCCCAGTTTTACGCCCACTTTTCCTGCTTTTATACATCTATTGGGAGAGATGGTTTCTTGCCGAAAAAATTAAAAGGTTCATGATGAAATAATGACGGTGCTGGTGAAGCAGCCCTTAGTCAGAGACCTGAGCTGTGGGAGTTCATTACTCACCCGGAGCACAACCTTACTTTTGCTGGTGCACTTCCTTGCTTAGGATCAAGCTGACCGGCTACTCAGCAGCGTATCTTCACTGCTGTTAACGAAGGTTCACCTGTTGACTTGCGTTTGCTCCAGTCCTTACGCCTGGTAAAAACTCAGTTGCCTTTTTTTTTTTAACCTGGGCTTCGACAAATGACAGTCAGGAGAAATATGAATCCAAAATGTGTATATTAAACCTTTTATTACCTTGAGCCAATAAGAAGCTGTGACTAATTTTAATGCTTTAAATGTTGAAATGCAAATCCAGAATTCTGAATTAATGTACGTTATTTTTGTTGGCATCACTATGAGTTGTGAAACAGGAAATTAAGAGCACAATAATTTAAATAATAGCTTATGAAGAAATAATGGTGGTGGAATGAGTAATGAGTCAGAGCAAAGGCTGGGCTGTTCAGAGAAGCCTGTAAGAGCTGGGTACCAGTTTGGTGAGATCTGGAGACCTATTGCCCCTTAAGTTTCCGGAAAATCCCAGCCTAGAGCAGTTGCTAACATTTTATTGCAAGTTTATATCTTCATAGTAAAAATTCTTAATAAAATTAGCTTTCCTCTGACCTTGTGCTGAGTCCCAGCTAGAGCCTTTGCCTGTGGGTATTCCTGGAGTCTATTGTCTGCAGCAAGAGGCTCTGATTTGTGTTGCATGAGAGGAGCAGGAACGCTCTCCCTCTTCATGCCAGGGAGATGCTACAGTTTAACTGCTTCTTGTTACTGATGCTGGTCAGCAGCCTTACAAACCGCACTGTGTAAAATGCATCTGGGGTTTTTGATCCTGTAAATGTTGGTTATGCATTGTCAGTTGATCTCTAGGGTCATTTATCATATTAAAAATGACATAAGTAGTATTTATACATGATGGTTACCCTACTAAATGACTTACAAAGATGTAAGAGGTGGTAGATGTTTCCATGAGGAACAGGTGTCAGGGGTGAGCACAGTCATACCAGCAATAAATAACAAGTCATAAAAGACTAATTCTGTAACTACAGATGAATCATCACCAGCCCTCTCCGGAATATTTCTAATTGGAATTAGATCATTAATTTTCTGCCTATAACCAGCAACAGGTAAATGAGCCACTTTTATTACTGAGTTACACCTCTGGAGGCCTGGTCCTGATCCTGTTTGCAGTCCCATGGGGCTCAAAATGACGATGCTCTGAACTCTGTGAACTGCTGCTCCTGGAGCAATGTGCTGGGCTCCTTTGTGGCTACCACAGGCAGGGAACGTCATCCTGCTAAAGCACTCCTATAAACACCCAAAATATTTAGTCGGTGCACTAGTCAGGTCCAGCGGGAACGAGTTGGGGAGTTTGTAATGTCTCTCTCATGCTGCCAGTCTCCGCTGTCTGTAGTAGTCTGGGAGGCTGTAGAGCTGAGGAGTTGTGCGTGCGTGTGAGCCACTGCCGGAAATTCAGCATCTGGAATCGATTGTGCCACAGTCATCCTGAGCTGAGCTGGAAGCCAAAAGAGCTTCAGACTGCATGGGTGCATTTTCCCCTCCATGCTTGTGGGATTTTTAAAGCACAGAGCAAACTCAAACACAAATCCAAATCCCAACATCTCTAATCCTCGCAAGTTGACTTCACATTCTTTGGTTTTAGGGGTCAAATTGTGACCCTTGCACAGGAGATGAGGAAATCTGCTCCCTCTTGCCCCTTCAAACAGCACCGACCATTCCCAGGCATGCTGCGCCCACAAAAGCTGGCCTGGGAGAGAGCTGCTGCTACCTGCCCACTGTCAGGGAATGATGAGCAGCCACTTTTCACCTCTTTGCACCACTCACATGGTGCTGAAAGGACCACAAAGGAGGCTGAAAACAACCCCTCTGGTAACCCACATCCGTCTCTGTGATAGGCATCACCCCTTTGCTGTCTGTGTCCTCGTCCTCTTGCGTGAGTACCTACCAGGAAGAGATGGAGAGTAGAGAGAGGAAGAAGGTGGAAAGGGTGGATGGTGGGCTGTCGTCATGCAGATCTTCATGAAGCAGCCATGGGACTACCCAGGGGACCACATCAGCCCTCCGCTGCTTCCTGAGTGCCAGCAGTGCATGAAGATTTTTAGCCCTTTGGCACTGCTGAGCTGCTTTTCTCTGTTGTAGAGAGAAGCTTCTCTTTAAGGTTTTAGGAGCTGCAGCACGATGCCTCTGTGCTGAGGAGGCAGGAGCCAGAGGGTGGATTCGGTGGCCATGTCTGGAGATCAGTGCATGCAACAGGTCACTGGGACAGTGGTTGGAGCATCACCCTGCTATGGTTCAGTCTGTGATACCTGCTGCCACCTTTGTGGCACATGCTGCAAGGGTTTACAGTGGCATGAATCTGGGAATAAATAATTCACCCTGTGGCACAGCCCTCTCCTGAGCACTGCCACAATATGTGTGCAATTAATTGGGTTTTTGCCTGTTAGATCTTCTCCCAGAACCGCGCTGCTCAGATGGTTGGAAAGCCCCTGATTTCCAGCCTGAACTGGTCTGTGGTCAGTTAACCTCATCTGTTCCCCTGCCAAAGCTGCTCTTAAATAGCTTTTCTCTCTCACAGGCATTGTGTTTCCAAGTATTTATGGAAAGCCATCAGCCTCCATTCCCACTCAGGTAAACTGAAGATGGCGTATATAAATATCTGTCTTTGAGGAACTCCCCATGTGACATGGGCAGTCAGTAGTTCCCTTTTCTGCTGATGATTCAGAATTTCCCTTTTCAATGCAAAACCAGTGTTTTCTCCTTCATTGGGGAAATTACACAATCAGCAGTCCCTTATTAATACCCGTAGCTTCCAATTCACGTTGGGTTCAGCGCAGGACTTCAAGAGCTCAGCACAGTTTTGCCCACCTGGATATCCAAGCTCAGCGTGGGTCAAATAACACATGGGAATGTCTTCTGTCTCTCCTGTGTTCTACTTTCCGTGCCAGGCCCTTTGGACATCCTCTAAAACAAGTCATCTGGAGCGCAGCGTGACAGCACCACAGAGGGTGTCTAGTGCAGGAAACCCCAACAGCTCTCTCTGCAGCTGCAAACCAAGGTTTGCTCACGCGTCCTCTTGTGTACTGCTCTTCTGTACAACCTCATGTGACTAACCCAGGTGTCAGGGTTGAATGTCTCTGTTTTCCAGACACACAGGGGAAGGCAGTTCTGAAGTGAGGTGTGAATCTGGCTGGCTGTCCTGTGGCTTTGCCATACGAGTACATCCAAAACCCCTGTTTTAGGGGTAGAACTGTGCTGCAGTTCACCAGGAAAGATTAACTAAGACTGAACATTCTAAGTGTCATAAGAAACCAAATAGCAGCCTCTTACAATTTTTTTTTTTTTACTATATTACCTTGAAAAAGCAGAAGTTGTCGGAGTGAAATGCTCCCCCAACCCTCAAAACCAACTCAGTGCTTCAATTATTCCTGAACTATCGGCTGCCTTGATCCTGCCACAGAATTTGTTCCGAACTCCAGCCAGCAAGCTATCACTGAGGGATGGCTAAACTGAGAAAACACATAAACCCTGGTGCATACTGAAGGGATGCAGATTTTCACAGCGTATGAGTCTTGACATCATACATTATGTCTACATTCAGCAACAACTCTGTTATCTCCTGGCCTCAAAAACATGCCATAGATGCAAGTTACAGAAAAACAGCTGCTGCAAAAAGGGGATGTGTAAGTAGTTACCATCAAAAAAATCCACAAACCTAAACAAATGTGAACTACTATAATATCTCGCTGCTTACCACAACAGAGAGAGCAAATCTGTTTAGAAGGGAAATGATGCAAAGCACTGAACTCCAAATCAGGAACATCCCAGCAAGACCTCCCACAGCAACTAAAGAATTAAAATAACGAGGGAAGAAGGACAGGGCAGACAGCATTACCCGGGCTGCGCAATCAGATCTAGAATCCCTCACTGTTATGATGAAAACATTTACGGGTTAAGCCACTTCCACTCTGCCACTCTCACTAGTGCTTCTGCAGTGTGGTACTTCCAGCATCACTCCTGTGAGCCTGCGCTTACTGCTGGCTGATTCCGCCATGCTAAGGGAGCTTTCCTAGGTATAGTCCTCAGTGCGCTAACGCAATTACTAAAATCCAGATTTCTAATCAACCATTTAGTTATGGTTCAGGACAAGGAGCTCGATCTGGAATTACAAAGCCCGTGGCCTTTCCTTTGGCCGTGGGAATGCTGCCTGCTGTGGATTCAGGCAGGGCTTATCAGGTTACATGAACTGTCATGTGAGTATGTGACCAGAAATGAAGTGGGCCCTCGAGCACACAGAAATTGGCCTTCTCTCGATTACAGGGTCACTCTTTGAGAGGCTTGAGTGGATGTGGTCAGCCGTTGGCCATGAAGTCACATCAGTGGAAAACAAATGCCAGTGAATGAGCTTTCTGACGCTGTGCCTGGTAAAGGATAGATCTTCAAAGCAGGGCTAGAACTGGACCATACAGAAATCCATTATAAAGCATGATACAACAGGTGATGTATTCTGAGTCTTGGGTCTTAAAATCTCAAAATGTAGCCAGCTATTTGTACTCTTGGCTTTTATATGTTCTTTAATTACTCCAACCCTTACCGCTCGATAGACATTTCTGCTACAAGCTACTCCAGGAACTGCCCAGCTCCTTTCCTGGTGTGACAGTAGAGTCACAGACTGTCTGTGTTTGGACACTGGAGTCTCAGGGTTGGAACGATTCACTCATGATGATTTTGGCTGCTGCAGGGGCATATCGGGCTCTAACATCTTGACTTCTTCCACTTTAGAAATCAGAAGACATCTGCCTCCCAGCCATCTAATGGTTATGTGCTGAGGAGCTTTCTGCCCAAGTCTCTGCGGGCAAGTGAAGTTTACAAATATGTGAAAAAGAAAATGCCATATATCATTTTCTCCTGCCTAAGTATCTACCACATTATAACACAGTAATTGCTGAGCTCTTTGCAATATAAAAAGAAGAGCTTATGAAAATCCAGAGGAAAAGCTCCCCAATTCCCTAAAGAACCAAAAATGGGAACAACATATTCTGAAAGTTCATCCTCAGCAGCCAAACTCTGATCCAACACAGATGTAGTTGAATACTGTAGATGGAGGAGATTATAATTTTATATGTTGTTTCTCTTGCTTTATCATTCTCTACATTTTTATGGGCTAGCCACATCTTGCTTCGTATATGAATGTAAATACATATGTAAATGAACAGTATTGTGCAAAGTCATTTTCTGAGACCAATAATGGGATGTTTTCATCCCAGGGTTAGATGTACAGCATACTAAACGGCACGCGTTTGACTTTTGAGTATTATACTATATCCTGATAATAAAAAAATGCAACCCCAGTTTATTGCTCTCCATTTAACAAAGGAAATCAATGTTTATTTTGTATGTCTGAAAAGTACAAACTCAATTAAAAGAACGGCCGATGAAATACTGACTCAGGAGCTTGTACACAGACTTAATCACACATGTGGGAGAAACCCCCCTGAAAGATTGATTATGCTGCCCATGGAGAACGATGCCAGAATCTATTAACTTTAACAGCAAAAAGAACTGGCCAAGACTCCAAGGGCTCAGCTGGTCTCCTCAGGCTAAAGGTTGGCAAGAAACCTCCAGCATCTGCTGCAGGATCCTGTCTTCTGCTGTGTACACAGAATTGCTCCTTCCACAACAGCCCACATCTATGAAGACCTCCTGCTGCAAAGGGCAGCCAGCTGGATCCGGGTGCCTGTTGGTGCATAGCTTGGAGCCCTCAAGGAATTCATCCACTCTTGTGGTATTGCTTTTACTGTATTTGACCAATGTATCAGAATGGGCAAAGATCACGCTGAAAATGGCCGGTCTTGCCTTGTAGTGCTGAAAGGTGATGGCAGTTTGGTTGGTTCACAAATATGGCAGGTTTCAAAAATCCCTAATGTTGGTTGTTTAAAATATCACTGACAAATTTTAACAGGCCTCACTCGAGCAGTTCTATGTCTGATTTTTAACACATGAAAAAAAGATGACTTTTTGCTGGGAAGGATTGTGTATTCGACACCAGTGATGGCAAAGCTGAAGTCAATGACACTATTTTTCAGTTGTGTCATTTTCAGAGTGATTTAGACACCGATGAAGAAGACATTAGGTAGGACAAAAAAAGCGCACCAGGCATTATAAGCTGAGGATGGCCTTTTCTACTCCCCTACTACTGATCATTTGCGTAATTTGGTGGTCAAACCTTTTGAAACTACACAACATACTCTGTTTTTCCATTTCATAGACAGTTATGTCACTCCAAAACAAGCAATGATTAATGAAATATCGTCCCACCCAGTGAAAGAAATGTCACACTGCTCCAAGCTTTGCTATTAGACTGAAAATGTGTCTCTAGAAGAGCTTCTGCAGTGCTGTTTTTGTCAGAGACAGCAGCTCATCTTCTCTGCCCCAGAAAATTTCATGGTAGGGATGCTCTAGATACATCTGGAGAGTGATTCAAGTGGTTACAGCTGGGTTCCTTACAGTTACGGTTCCTTGCTCAATATCCTAAATCGCTGCATCTGCTAGTTTTTGTATTTTCTTTAGAAACCAACAGAATTGGGTTAACTCATGCAAAGTCACAGCTGAAAAGG
>NW_010428758.1:0-3751 GCF_000710305.1 Buceros rhinoceros silvestris | reverse complement strand
CGGAAGAGAAAACATATGAATTTGGGAATGTCTTCTTTTGTGGGAAGGTGACTCTGTCATGTCTCATGCATCATGACTGACAGCAGTGAAAGGGATGCATGAACCCTGGACCAGGAATTCCTACAGAAACCTCAGAAGTTCAGATAAATTTATCCGCTGCTCAGATTCATCATTTCTCATCCTCATTAAAGTCAAAATATCATCTACAACAGGATATCACTCAAGAAAGCTTCCTCTAAATTAACTCATACCAAAGGAGTGAGAGATGAAAAAGGAGAAAGCTGAAGACACAACCAAATGCTCAAGGGAAGTTGCTATGTGAAATGTGTCTGCTTCCAGGGTCAGGCAAATCAACAGCGGATGTTTCAGATAACCTCCTGTGCTGTAACCTGACATGTCAAAGAGCAGCTCTGCCCTATAGCCCTTCACTTTTTCTCCTTTTAAGGGGGTAACAGCAGATCCGTCTGTCATCCAGCGAAATTTCTCTTCTAGCATGATGCTAACACTAGTCATTCGATATATGTTGGCCTCTGAAACTGATACATATTAAGGGGCTCTGGAGGTAGAAATCCCTCCAAGCTTTGACACTACTTTGGGGACCTACTAGGACATTTCCATGAGACAAAAGACAGTGCTGAATTGCTCACAAAAACCCACAGCCCCTGGGGTCTGCAGCAAGTGGTCTCCTTTGAACAGCTGTTTTGTGCCAAGCATGGGTGGGATTTGGGGTGACCAGGGCTGACGTGCATGAGGTTGATCTCTCTGCTGGTGTCATGGCTGTTTTTGCAGGTAATGTAACTACGAGAATGGTTTGCTGAGGAAGCAGTTGGGCTCTTAATACCTCATGTCAGAGCAAATGTGACATGAATGAAGCTGGCAAAAAAGCTTAGCAAAAGCACGGTCCCTTGGCAAGTTACTGGGATGAATACTTTTGTCACCAAAAAGTGACAATTATTTCTCCACCCATGGGATCACTGTCTTCTCCTCCTCCGGGCAATAGAGTAACAATTACGTTCTGGTATTCCTCCAGAGTGCATTACACTGACGTGACAGAAACAAGAGAGATATCTTGGATTTAGTTAACCCTTATGTACTGAAGGCATGAAAAAATAAAGCCCACAGAAAGCTGAAACCGAAGATCCAAACTGGGTCCTGAGGTCCATTCTCAATGAATCCCTCTTGCTGCAGGATAAGGCTCCGCTCACCCTCCACCACCACATCTTTACACAACTACACACACAGGAGTCTAAAAGCACTTTTGTCCCCCAGTAGGTTTAATCACTTCCTTCCCTAACAGAAGTTGATTTTCCTAGTTGTTCTCTTGCCTGCATAATGAAAAATACTGTAGTAAGGAAGAAAATGCTGCAGCGGCTCCTGCTTATAATGAAAACCACATTGTGGCAGAGCCCTGAGGACTGGCTGGGGGAGGTGGAGGCAAGGGAGCTCCCTGGCTTTGCTCACAAGTATGATTCAATAAGTCATTTCCAGGGTCAACATATAAATCTGTCCTTCTCGAACCGAATCCAAACAATCAGAAGTATCCCCCTTGCTTTACTCAAGACGTCCCTTCTGCTACTGAGGAAATGAAAGGAGTGGAGAAAAACGAACACACTTTGGTGGAAGTCGAAAAAGAAAACATTCAGCGTAAATGTTCAGATGGCCATTGAGTAACTTTACTCAGAGGCTGAAGTTCTGGCTGCTGCTGATGTCCCTGATAATACCCTACCTCAGCAGTGGTGTCATGTGTGCGTGATGTTGTTGTTAAGAGTGTTAGGATTAGATGTTAGGATGGATGCCCCAGAGAAAAGAAAAAACAGATGGGAAAGAAAAAGAAAAAAACATCAACAATTCTGCCCCTGCAGCAAATATGGTTTAGCTAATGTGCAAGTCTGGATTTGTACAGAAAGCAGAACCTACTATTGCATCCTGTTTTCATCAGTGTGTCCCGCTGGGAAGGTTTAAGAGTGGCTCAGTTGAAGGGTGAAGATCAAGAAGAAAACTCTTTCAGCTATCAGTGCAAGCTCTCCCACCCCCAAACCCAGCCCTTTGTACAATGTCATTGAAGAAGACATAATCAGCTATAGTTGTCTGGTTTGGCTCACCCTGCTGTAAACCTGGTGTCTGTCTGAGAAGCTTTTCCGACCCACTGCTATTGTCTGCTATCTTGTTTAAAAGCTGATGCTCTATTGTTATCTTAAAGTCCTTCTTCTGCAAAGAGGTGGAGTTACAATAAAATACCAGATGTTACAGAGGTGTTTTCCTCTGGATAGTGATTCAAACTGAGCATTTGAAAAGGTGATACTTGAAATCACCTCTCTAGCTATGTTGTAGGATCCATTTCTGCTGCAGAATCCTGAAACCTCCCATTGTTCCCTACTGAGATGATACAAACAATACTACATCTTCTACTCTTGGTCTTCACTAGCAAGAACAAAACACAATGTTCAGCTTTAGCTTTCCCAAATTGTGCTATTCAGTGCTTTTCCTTGCAGGCCCTTCCTTTAAATGCAAGGGTCAACCCATGCTGCTAGTTTAGCCCAGCTACACTTACAGTTTGTTTGTTCAGACAGGTCTACAACCTGGTAAGAGGAAGACTCAAAAGATGAGCCTGGTTCCTCGGAGTGTGGCTGTAGGCAAAACCAGTCAAGTCATGGCCAGCAGAAGTCAGGAAGATGCCACCAGACAGTTTGTCCTCTTCTGCCCTGAGGAACTATAAGCAATTCAGCAACACAACTAGAAAGAATTTTCCAGCAAACTCACATCAGGGTCTGCATATTTTTGTGGTTGTTTTACGAGTCTTTGGTAGCTGCAAACTTATGTTTCCATCTGGTTGATGCTACTCATCTGTTCAAATCTGCTAATTTTAATGTAAATTGGATAGCTAGAAGATGGTTTGGAGTTTCTATAAGCCATCTTTTCCCTACCTCTTGTGTAGCTGACTCCCCTCTTGAGCTTATATTTATTGCAGAAGATTATGACGTGTAATTCCCAACAGTGCAAGACAACTTCAGTGGGTCATTTCTATCTTGATTGTGACCTCTTCCTGCATTAGCTCAGTTGTATGTGTCACTGAGACACGCATGATCCCATCACTGGACTGTGTTTCTACGCACAAGGGGAGAGGCAGACAGCAGAGTGAGTAGTCGGGAAAGAATTAAATTTTTCCTGTCAGTCCTTTCACTACAGAGATATTTAGAGACATTACTGGCCTAGTCATGTGTTTTCCAGACTTGATTTCATCAAAAGGCTTCCAAAAGAGTTTAGGGACATAAATTTAGTATTTAGATGGTTTTGCGAGGAACAGATTAGTCCAGCCTTGCTTTAGAGCTGAAGCAGTTCCCAGCAAGAGTAGAATAAAGCCCAACATATTTTTACAGATGGATCCTCATTATCCAAACTCATGTGGATCATGCAGAGAGTGTCAGGAAAACAGTCACTGGCAGGGACCAGAAAGTTGGATCTTTTCCTCTGTTGAGAAGGGTTAGCAGAAAGCACCCGCACAAGGAAGAGCTGGAGGCACACGGGGGTCACTCCAGGAGGGCATGAGGGTTGGGCTGGTAGGGAAGGGATTACAGTAGGTACACACAGGCGTCTAGGAGAGGGTTCACAGCTACCCTGGCAGAGGGAACCGCCCCTTTCTTGTGTTGGATACACATATCGGGTCAGACAAGGGTACAGGGCAGATACATTAAGTATCCGTGGATGTAGACAAGGAGCCTAATTTTACAATATAACAGCCCCCCACCCCCCA